>NC_083769.1:25756313-25908813 GCF_963514075.1 Conger conger
TTGTTGATTTACAATAAGGCTATCTAACAGGGTAGTGTCCACCGAGCTCCCTGATACGCAGTCATGAATGTCTTCAGGCCTTAAACCAATAACCTCTTTAATTACCAATAAAAGTACCTTCAATCAATTCATAAAAGCACAAGTTGCCAATGCAAAGAAGCTACAGCAGGGATGATGTGTACACATTTTCTAGTACTCTTCATTAATATTAATATTTCCAGTTGAAATTCCAGCAGTCCATGCTGAATCATGAATCCAACATAATCTGACATTTCACTGATCAGACACAATTAATACCCTTGTTAATGAACGACTAAGTCCTTGATTGATGATATTAGGTTTTTGCTATTTACTGTACATACATAAAAGACAGAGATGCTTTTCCTTGAGTGTTTTGTATTACAAACAATGGATTGTCAAGAAATTTGAGGACCTGGTGATTTGTGTCCAGTTGGATGCCGTAGACTTGATGAGACCTCAGCCAAATAAGCTCATCACAACATGCCAGCAACACTTCCTTTAGCGCTAGCAGTGTGAAACACATCCTCGCTCACCGTCAACACATGCAGAGGAATCACACCATTAGATATGAACATGAGGACAATGTGTGAAAATGTGACCATACTGAATATAGACTTATGCAGAACATACTAATGCATATGAATAGAAAGCCATTAAGGTGGCCAGATTACATTTTCACGAATAACAACGCAGACTTTTTGTCCATAGTTGCTTAAAAAAAGTACAGTTTCTATTTTTGCATTTTGACGAAAGCTATCACCGACCCATTCTTAACCATGATCTGTTTAAAACTAACAGAGGCAAGGATGATACCAGAAGAAAGAACATACCCTGTCATTATACGGTACCAGAAATAATTTTTAATTAATCATTCAGCGAGCATTAACCAATGTGTATACATTGGCCTGATTTAACCTGACATGTAATCATGCTGTTACCTCTCCTATTCCAAACAGGTTGAAGTGGCCAGTGTCTAGTGTGTCCCACCTTACGGGGCTGCAGTACACACGCCATCGTGTATATTAGGAAGTGAATCAACATTGGTACTTGTAAAAAAAAAGAGAACACAAACAAACTGAGCTCCTGAGCTGCCTTGTTGAACTGGGTGGGAAGGCAGAGGTCTGGTAATGAATACCCCCTACAGGCCCTTCTCACTAGGCGTCTAGGTTTCGGGCAGTGGCTTTGGTTATGGCCCGGCTGCTTCCTTCACGCTCGCTCAGCTCCTTGTCCTGCCGTGACTCCCTGGCTCTGAGGTTTTTTTTTTTTTACTCTGCTCTATCCTTATTTTACTGCGATTCATTATACGCGCCCCTCCACCCTCCCAGCCTTCGGCAGCGCTATACTGGGGAGCTAATAAAAATGTATTATAGTCAGCCCCTTTTCAGCTGTAACTCTTTCGGCGGCTGTAGCCCCCACTGTCTGCGAAGATGAAAAGAGGTATGCTGCCTTGTGGTGGCGTGCTGTGTCTGCAGCCGTCCGCGGTACAGCCGAAGCTCGGCTTGTTTTGGCCTGTTTCGTACCAGGGCGACAATGCAGTTGGCGAAGAGGACGATTTCAGCCCAGTAGGGTGATAACTCCTTGTGAACTACGGCAGGTAATATTGACCGATTTCCCCATTAATTGATGGGGACGCTGAGCGGTTGGAGGCACCGTTTTTTAAGATGACGTTAATCGGGGGATGAGAAGCACACTGCAGCCGGAGTTAGAGGGGATACAATGTTACACATTGTACTAGGAGATAAACTTTTGTTAATAATCAAGCTCCTCATTTACCACTAATTACAAAGGTTTCGTTACCCCAAACTAGACAAAAATTTTGGTCAGGTTATTCTATAGTAAGCCTCGCACCAAGCACTGAATATAGACTGTAGACTCAGGGCATGCCTGTCAATCAAATAATGTTTGTGTAAGTCTCCCATTTGTCCAGCTCTCCTTGGCAATTACATTCAAAGCAGTTATTTAATGGATGAACAGTCATTTTAACCATGGTCCCTCTAAGATGGAGTCTGTATTTCTGGATAAACCAAGTGAAATGCCTTTCTCACCAGCTTTTCTGGGCTTGTCTACAGAACATGGCTTTAAATTCGGTCGGACAGATGAGCATCGCAGTGGAATACCACTTCCCAAGGGCGATGTGACATTTCCAGGGACAATATGGATCAGCAGTGACATGGAAAACATTCCTTCCCCCAGACACACTCTGCTGCAATGCTGCTCTCTCATATTCTCCCTCCTTTCTTAAGTGCTGCAGTAGCTGTTTTTCCCCTTCTCTCCCTTTCAATTCTGTTACAGGTCAAGAGATTTGACAAACTTCCAAAGCTGCATAAAGCAAGAGAATGAAACAGAATCTGCAAACAGCTGAGAGACTAAAATGGAGACAGAAGCATTCATTTGAGAGCAAATGTTCAATATGTATCATACGCTTTTATTTGAAGCTTGAGCATTCAGCATATTGTTTTAATTCTTCAGACTTATTTGCTTTATAGTGGCCAAACCAGTCCTTGGCGCTTGTTTACCAAACACTTCAATGTTCTTTGTCAACAGAAGTTTTTCAAACCTTGTAAGGTTCTGGGATAACACATTCTACTTGACTCAAAGCACCACCACATTTTTCTTGAATAAAGGGGCTTTCAGGCTTGACATCACCAAACATATTTCTCCCCAGTTAAGAGAGCAGAGTAAAGGCTAAAAGAGTGGGCATCCGTTTGTGCAGGGCTTTTGTTCTCCAAAGATCAAAAAATAGCATTGCACAAAGACTCTGAAAAGTCAAAAGTTTTGGGGGCTTTTTTTTTATGCAAGGTTCCTCAATGTATGGTAGTAAAGTATGGTGCCATTGACCATGAAAATGTGTAAAGCGTTAATGTGAGAGGTGGGTACGCAGGACTGAAGCCGGGTAATCATTTATTGCATTCGATGTAAGTTGACTATAAGTGGGTGGACCTTTTCTTTGCTTTCTTGTACTTCAAAGTACTCCAGGGAATTAATGGACTTGCCCTGGATTCCATTGTTTGTAATGGTCCCTGGACTTTTCCTTCTTTTATGCCTTTCTTTACATTCACAGCTTCCTCATTTTTGTTTAAGTTTATGTTCAACTTTTGAACCCATAACCTTTGCACCCCAGGGCACAAACACTTACAACACTCCCTTGTAAAGGTGGCTGGAGGCACAATATGTAGTTTTAAATCTCTCTGTGAAGTCATTCTCTGTTAAACATTCATTACATATCGTCTGCGGTCTCTGTTACAGAAATGTGTCTGTGTATATGCGTGTGTGTTTGTGCATGCATTTGTGACTGTGTGTGCATGTGTATGTTTGTGTGTGTGTGTGTGTGTGTGTGTGTGTGGGTGGGTGGGTGGTCATAATCACACTGTCACATGGTGCATGAATAGAACATTATTGGGGGGGCACCCCCCCGCCCCCCACATACACACATGAACTCACACACACAGCTGTGTTAACAATCTGTGTTAACAATCATGCAAAATGATTGACTGGCATCTTAATGCGAAGGCAAAATCTGCCTGGGGAACATACACCCAAATCCTTTCACAGAGAAATAAGCAAACACACATGTACAGCAAAAAAATACTCTGCACATGTTATCATCTGCATTTCACTTTGAAGCAATGGCAGTGCTGGTCCTATCACCACTTCATACCACTGCAGACAGATTCCACAAGGTTCCTTTCATATAAATATCTTGTACTAAATTTCTGCCTGGTATCAAAGTCAAAGAGCACCGTGGCTGAGTGTTGCCTGTCAGCTCGCTTGTGCCGCGCTGCTAACTCAGGTCCTGTCTCGGGCAAGTGTGCAACTCAAATTCATCTAATTAAACAGCCAATTAATTGCCCGAACAAATCAATTCTCCTAAGCTGAATGATAATTTAGAAGGATAAGGCTTCAGGCATGAACAAACATCAGACTGTGTCCTCAGCGACAGACACTAAAATAAATTCAAAGAAAGGTTGAGAGGAAGGGGGGGGGGGGTGTGAGACAGACAGCTGTATTTGGGGTTTTGTGTCCCGCTGCAGGGTACTGACACCCCTCTCTTCTCCTCCTCGTGCTTCTTCACCCGCCTGCGCCTCCCACAGGGCGAGGAGGCGTGCTGAGAGGAGCAGGGAGCCATTACCCAGAGAGGCCGGAGGAGCCCAGGGGCCCTGCTGTTTGTTTTACACAGATGAGTCATGCGGAAGAGACTAATGTCTTAATTGGTGTGAGTGGCAACGGCCGGTACCTGACCAGTCTCATTAGAGAGAGAGACGGCGAGAGAGAGAGAGAGAGAGAGAGAGAGAGAGAGAGAGAGAGAGAGAGAGAGAGACAGCAAGAGAGAGAGAGAGCGAGAGCGAGAGAGAGAGTGTGAGAGAGAGAAGCAGAGAGAGAGAGAGCGAGAGAGAGGCAGAGAGAGAGAGAGAGAGATGAGCAGAGTGTGTCCGACAGCCCTACTGTTACTGCAGTCCCTTCTGCCCTGACTCCCTGCGCTGCACAGACAGCTGTGACGGTCACACTCAGCCGGTCACCCAACCCATGCAGAGCACAGTAATTAACAGTCAGTGTGCTCCATAACACACACATGCACACGCACACACGCACATACACACACACACACACACACACACACACACATACACACGCACACACACACACACACACACACACATACACACGCGCACACACACACACACACATACACACGCACACACACACACACACACACACACACAAAACATACAAATATAACACACAAACACTCACATACACATGTATACAAGCACATAATCACATGCTTGCACACATGAGCCCAAATATGAACATAAACATACACATTCACTCGCACTCATTGGACCAGATCCTGTATTTTGCGTTTAAACTCATATGTGAGTTTTCCAGTTTTCCTTTAATAATATTGTATGGACATTTCTAGCTTCTAATGCCTTGTACAACATGGCAATGGTTCAACTTCCTTCAACACCAGGGCAAAATGTCACCAATCTCTTTCAGGCATCATGTTCAAAAGGCAGGTTGCACAAGTCCTCTGAGTCACAGTGACGTGCCTTTAGCTCCTCTCAGGGCCGTTGCTTCTTGCCGAGACTCTTCCGCGGCGCTTCGCGGGGGCTTCTGGGTAGACGATGGAGATGTAGCTCACGCTCCTGGTGGACAGCGTGCCTTTGAGCAGGACTCCCCGCTCGTCCAGCCAGTCTCCGCTTCTGAGAGCCGGGTTCACCAGGACACCGCTGGCCCTTTCCCTTTCATCCCCTCTCTCTCTTTCTTCCTTTAAATCTGCTCCGCGCTTTCAACATGTTTGTCCTGATCTTCTTCAGGTCACTTCCTCCAGTGAAGCCCAAGCCAGCCCCCAGGACCGGAGCCGTCCCTCTACCCGCACCCTGGTCCCTTTGATGGCCGCGTCCTCTCTGCTTTCGGCCCCCGGGCCGGCTGCAGCGCTCACTTAGCTGCCTGGCCGCCGTTGCCTTTTTCTCTGGCCGCGGAGAAAGGAGGGGGGGGGGAGCCATTAAACCCATGTTCTGCTCATTTTGTATCATTTCATTGCATCCCTCCCCACTCTTTCTCTGTTATCCTGATGTTCTTTCTTGTTTTGTTGGGTCTTGGGAGTCTCTTCCGTGCAGAAAGGGAACAGGTCTGCCACTCCACTCACCCTTTCAGTGGATATTTCTACTCCACAAGTATTGTGTACATTTTACCAGGGGCAAGGATGCACAGGCCATGGCTGGTGGCGGGTGGGGGTATTGTGTTTTTAAGCTTTTTAAAAGCCATTTTAAAGAATCAATAAAAAGAATGACTGTATATTTAACCGGAACAGTCTGGTTTTAAATGGAAATAGGGAGGAACCATTTTCACACAAGTTCCAAACAGGGAACAGTAGCCATGAAAGAAAAAGCTGAAGCTACAGCTCTTTGTGAAAGAGTTTCATGAAAATGGCATGCTGAGTATAGTTTTGTCCTCCCCAGCAGAGATGTCTTCCCGGAGATGCAGACTGCACTGAAATGAGTGACAGGGTCTTTCTGTTTGAGAGACTAGCGGTGACATGGCTGATGCCAGCCACTCCAAAAGCAGTGAACATACTTAGAGTCAGAAATATATTCAAATTTCTGGCTGTTTTTTTCTGTGTATGTGCCAAATTTGCCAAGGAAAACTGATATAATTCTGGCACCCCCTAGTTCCCCATTTCCCCTTCAAAAACATCATCATGTGTACAGCTGTCTTTCATGGCTTATGCATTATGCAGCAGTTGTGTGTAGAAAACCAAACAATTTAAATGTTTTTCTTTAGCTTGTTTTTTTTTTTCTTGAAGAGATTATGAGACAGACAGTTGGAGCAATGGAACAGACAAGCCGTCTATCACAGCTATTCACAAACCAATATTTCCTGGGATCCTACAAGTACAGTATTCCCTCTGTTGGGTTTCCTCCCCAAAACTGCACACATACAAATTTTCTTTCCTTCTTTTAATGTAATTTGTCTTCTGACAATATAATTTTGAGGCTCTTGCGCTAATATTGACCTAAGATTTGGAAGGGTAAGAGAGAATTTTGTCAGTACATGAGTCAAGCTGCTTTGAAAACATTATCTGAATCTAAGGGCTTTGTATGATATTATTATTTCCACAGTTCTGCACTGATGTAAATTTTGAGGAAATAATTTGCCACCTGGGTGGCCATGTGATTCCAAGTGGGAAGGGCTAACAAAGCAGAGTATTTCCATTTCAGCTCATCCAAGAATGTATACACCGGGGATCTGTATACAGCTGATAGCATGCAGCTCTCTGTATATTTTTGCGATATTGGAAACTCACATTAATTTTAGGTCTGGATACCTTGAAATATTGTCCCGCTTTTGGCTTGCCTATACGACACAATATATAAAGCATAAAATACACCTTTCCTTTTGAAATTGGCCCTGGAGATGTGCCCATCACAGCGTGTTAAGCTGTGGTTGACTGCGCGGGGAGGCCCAGCGGTATTACGGGCTGTATGATACGTTAGGAGCGCTGATTGGGGCCGGTGGCTGGCGGTCACGGCGCGGTCTCCTCGGCGCGGTCTCCTCGGCGCGGTCTTCTCGGCGCTCCGCGTTCGATCACGAGAAGTACAGAGCGGGAGCGTCGGCAACGCGCGGGCGGCTTCCTGCCGGGGAGCGCGGTCTCGGCCCGCTCCGGCGTCTCCGCGCGGGGAGACACCTAGCGGGACACGTTTTTAAAATGTTAATCCCCCCCGCCCGTGACCCGCCGCTCCTTTGACAGGTGGCGGACTGGCCGCGGAGATAAGCTTCCTCACAGGCTCCTTTTACTCTCCGCCCAGGCCTCCACACGCTCTGCTGCCTGCTCCTGCCACGGAAATAAGACAAAACTGTCGCTGAAAGGAAGCCCATTTATCCTGCATGGTTTCTAAATAACTTCGTCATTTTACCGTCATTTTTATTGTAACAACAAATAGCCATTGATTCTCTTCTTTATTTTTCCCCACACTGCACCGTGGAGGAATCAGGTTCCAAATACAAACCGAGTTAGGCTGTTTAACACATATACTGCATTGTTTACAGCCTACCAGCCATGTACAGTAATAGCAATATAATTTCATGGAAGGCCAAATAGAAGGCTAATTCTTCTTTGCTGCGGTATCATTTGATTTAGGTTCAGTTTGAGATGAGGAGGCTGGCTGTACAGAGAGCGGTGAAGTGCCCTGTGGCCTGGTCCAATCTGGAGTGTTACCAGGAGTCATGTGGGGCAACTTCCAGTTTCCCGCAGCCCAGGGTTGGAGGCAGTAACCGTCTAACCAACGGCAGGAATGGTGTCAGCTGCCCCAGCTGCACAGCCCTGCGGCGTGCTAAGCTTCGCCAGCTCGGCTGGTGGACTGCTGTGGGGAAAATAAGTAGTTGGACGTTTTTTGAAGGACACACGTGCCAGTCTGCACCCTCCAGGAAGGATGGACGTTTCAGCATTACAAATATGCCATTTCTGCATTGGGTCTGACCTAAAAAAATTGACTGAGGTTAATGCGTGGAGGATTGGGGGGGGGGGGTGCTGAGCTGGCAGAAACTGTTCCATTGCATTCAGTCCAGTGTGCGATTCTGGGCCAGGGACTGCGGCTATATCGTATATTTTCCCTCCCTATTTTATAACGATAAGGGATTTATTTTTTAACCAGTCACTGCAGAACCACGTGCGGAGCCTGAGTGCCTCCTAAGTGCTGTGGAATTTGAGAGGTCACCAGGAATGAGAAAGTTATGTTCTTCTTCTCTACTCAGCTGCTCAACACTTACTGCTCCCAGACAGCGGGTCTGCACCTCAGTCACAGCACAGTGATGACACACAGTGCCTTTTACACCTCTTAACCTTGGGTCACTCCCACGTGACATTGCACAGTGGTCCCTCTCTATTTCTTCACATACCTTTTTGTTTTCATGCTTTCTGGAGATGATATCTATTGTTTAGGGTTGAGGGCTGTTTCTGGGAATGGATCCTAGGGTCAAAACAAGAGGAAAGAATAGTCTTGTCTTGTAAGAAATGCTTTTTTATCCCTATCCCTAGGCCGGCTAGGACACCGAAAACCTAACTTTTCTTTTTCAACTTTTTCTTTTTCGCGGAGAGGAGAGTGTAGCCTCTCTGTTGGAATGTTTACATTATTAAATACTTAGCCACCAAAAACCAAAAAAGTTAACAGCCAAGTGGTGTAGGAGACTGTAATGCCTCCTAAAAAGGAACATCTATTCATGGAGCAAACTCTGAAAGAAATGAACGAACAACTGACAAAACTGACGCAGGAGGTGAGTGAAGTATCGGCTAAACAAACAGAGCTGGTGTCCCTCCTGACTGAAGTTGCGGAACTTAAAAGAACGGTAAAGGAAAAAGAGGCGAAAATAACTGTTCTTGAAGAAAAAGTGGAAAAGCTACAAAAACTTGAACGAAGAGCCGAAGACCATGAACTATTCTCAAGAAAAGAGGATGTGATCATAAGTGGATTGGAGGTTAAGCCGAGATCCTGGGCAGCAGCGGTTTCGAGGAAGCCGGGTGAGGAAAACCCCACTCTGGAGGAACAACAATCCATCGAAACGCAGGTAGAACATTTTTTGCATTCCAGGGAAATATTCTTCGATAAGCGAAACATCTCTGCCTGTCATATGCTACCACGAAGAGATCAGAAAGCAAAACCTGCAATCATAATGAGATTTGTTAACCGCAAACACAAAACAGACCTACTCCTGCAATGGAAAAAGCTTGTTGATACTCAGGTATTTATCAATGAACATCTCACACCGAAGAATGCAGAAATAGCCAGAGAGGCACGACAGCTGAGGAAGAAGAATAAAATAAAGTCAACATGGACCAGGGACTGTAAAGTGCTAATACGGTTGAACGGGTCCACACCCGCTGACGAGAAGGTGAGGATGGTAAGAGAGATGGCCGACCTGGACGAATATAAATGATGAAAGTCACTCTTTTTTCCAGCATGTCTGGGGCTCACTGGCAGTCGAAAATGAAAAGAATTGCCTTGTTTTGCCTAATCTATCCCTGTTTATTTTTTACACATATTTTGGATGAACTCTTTACTGGAAGTCACTCAGAGAGGCCCTCTGGGCAGGGTGGTAGGCCTAGGCCTAGGCTATATCTCAGCCAGCCTTCTGGATCATCGTCTATCTGACTCCAACCTGGTTCTGGCTCTAAAACGCCCAAGATTTGGGATCTGATTTTTTGGCAATTACTTTGCTTAATTTTTTGCAGCTTGGGATGTTATTTTTCCTATTCATTCAGACCTGTCTTTTCCCAAGAAACTGTTGCATGGGGAACTCCCGCTCTGACTTTACTCTTTAATAGGCTCAAAGCTGGAAACCTTTTTGTTTCCTGGGAAGTAGGCCTAAGCATGACATTATTTTTTGATGGGTCGTTAGGATTCTGGACTCTTTTTTTGACTGACTCTCTTCTCTATTTTTGGCTGATCTTTTTGTTCCTGGTGTGCATGTTGCAAGGAATGTTTTGGTGTGCATGCGTGAATGAGTGTGAACCTGTGATTATGAGTGTATGCGCGACTGGGTGGGCGAGAGGGTGTATGCTGTTTGTATGTTGTCCGTGTTGGACAACTTGCGCGTCTGCGGTGATTGGTGCGCTCGCGTGCGTAAAAGTGTCTGTAGGCCTATCGGTATGCATGGAGATGAATGTCTGCGTAATTCTGTACGACAGAGAGTGTGGGCACAGACACCTCGAGTATGAATGGATTTGGTGCTGGATCGGAAGCGTGATATTACTGCAAATCTACTATGGCTTCTGTTGATATAACCAATACAGGGACGACTGTCCCCCCCATGGACTCTCTAGTCTTCAACCCATTTGAGCGAAACATGGACAATGATGGTATTTATGATTTTCATTTTAATCCAGACATCAACCAAATTGACCTACATTCTTTAAAACTGTCTTATATTATATTATTATTATTATATTATTGGCATTTGGCAGACGCTCTTATCCAGAGCGACGTACAGTTGATGAGACTAAGCAGGAGACAATCCTCCCCTGGAGCAATGCAGGGTTAAGGGCCTTGCTTAAGGGCCCAATGGCTGTGCGGATCTTATTGTGGCTACACCGGGATTAGAACCACCGACCATGCGTGTCCCAGTCCTTTACCTTAACCACTATGCTACAGGCCACCCCTCTTGTAAGTACTATTCTGAAACTCAAATGAATAATTTGACTCACACTCTCATGGATCTAAATGCTTTTTCCACCTTCCATTTGAATATTAGGAGTCTCCCTAAAAACTATGATACATTAAAAACCTGTCTACTTTATCACATTCTTTCTCAGTTATGGCCTTCTCGGAAACATGGTTAACAGATGATAATTATAGCCTATACCCCTTCTCTCAATTTAATGCAGTTCATTCCTGTAGAAATGTCAAAAAAGGAGTCTCACTTTATATATCTAAGATGTACAACTTTATTCCCAGAAAAGAACTTAGTGTAGACCTTGATACGACTACTGTGGAATCAATATTCATGGAAATACCATCATGTCAGAAACTTCTTGGAAAGAGCATTTTGATCGGTTCCATATATCGACCACTTGATTCGGATATAAATACTTTTACTGATGCACTTCATTCCACACTTGATAGAATCAACAATGAATCCAAACTATGTATTCTACTTGGTGAATTCAATATCAACTTGCTTAAAGGTGATCTCACAACTACAACTGACTTCCTAAATGTATTCTATTCTTATAATTTTTTTCCTTCAATTACTAAACCTTCCCGCATCACAAACTCATCAGCTACACTTATTGACCATATTTTCCTTAATTCAATGGATTTTGAGATCACTTCAGGCCTCTTGATATGCGATGTCTCTGATCATCTCCCTGTTTTCCAAATCATTCATCTTAATGAATCTTCCAGTGATAGTAGGCCTATAGCTCCTTTGAATATAGCAATTAAATACCGTAAATTCTCGAGAAATAACTTTGACACCTTCAAATCAGCCATTGGCTCCACCTCATGGGATGAGGTTCTCATGATGCAAGATGTCAATAAAGCCTATGAATTATTTATTGAATTATTCAATTTGGCCCTTGATTTATCGTTTCCTTTGATTACGACAACAATCAGAAATAATAACTCTAAAGGAAAACCATGGATAACTGATGAACTAAAGAAGCTATCCCGTAAAAAAAACAACCTCTATAGGAAATCCATTATAACCCCCACCCCCATAAATATTGAAACATACAAAACCAATTCACAACCCTAGTAAGAAAAACAAAGAAAAAATTATATTCTGATAAATTCACATTAGCATCAAATGACATCAAGGCAACATGGAACCTCATCAATCATCTTATGAAACGCAATAAAAAATCATCAGCTACTCTTATGGAAATGAATGATACTAAGGGATCTCTTTCCAACCCAACGGATATTGCTAATGGTTTCAATGATTTCTTTGTAAATGTTGGTCCTGAACTTGCCTCTAACTTTAAGAACTCTAATGTTGATCCTTGTGACTCGATCAGGGGTCAGTATTCTTCACTCCAAAATCTCGATCCTCCAACTTCACAGGAAGTCCGAGACATTATCATGTCTCTAAAGAACTCAGCTCATGGTCATGATGGAATCAAGAGTATCCTTATCAAGGAGACAATTGATCACATCATCACACCTCTTACTCATATTCTTTCTTTATCTCTTCTGTCTGGCACCATCCCCCACGATCTAAAAATCGCAAAAGTCATACCCATATTCAAATCAGGTGATTCTAAGGAATTTAGTAACTACCGTCCTATATCAATTCTTCCTTGTATCTCTAAAATCTTAGGAAAACTAATCTATTCTAGACTATCCAATCACCTTGCAGTAAATAATATATTATACAAACACCAATATGGATTTCGTAAAAAATACTCTACCGAGTATGCCATAATACAGCTCGTTAATTATATCTCATCAGCTCTTGATAACAAAAAATTTGCCCTTGGTGTCTTCCTGGATCTAAGCAAAGCCTTTGACACGGTATGCCATACTATACTGCTTGCCAAACTCAAAAGATATGGAGTGAAGGATACTGCCCTTAAACTGTTAACCAGTTACCTTGTCAATAGAGAGCAATATGTCCATCTAAATGGTGTTTCCTCAAAGAAATCTACGATCACATTTGGTGTCCCCCAGGGCTCAGTCCTGGGTCCTTTATTATTTTTAATCTATATAAACGATACGGCTATGTCATGTACAAATCTCCTTCCAGTTCTGTTCGCGGATGACACAAATCTCATAGCTTCCCACGATGATTTTCACTCCCTGATCAGAATTGTTAATAATGAACTATCTATTGTAGCGCAATGGTTCCAACGAAACAAACTAACCCTCAATGTGAAGAAGTGCAACTTCATGATCTTTTGTAACATAAATAAACACTACCCAAAAGAACTAGCCAAAATTCTCATAAATAATGCTGAAATCAATCTAGTCCAGCATACTAAATTCTTAGGCATCATTATTGATAGTGATCTCAAGTGGTCTAATCACATTGACCTAGTCACCAAAAGATCTTCAAGGATGCTGGGCATATTGAGGAAAGTTTGTCCCTTAGTTCACTCTTCAGCTCATCTTACTCTATATTATAGCTTCCTGTTCCCTTTCATTAATTACTGTAACATTATCTGGGCAGCGACCTATCCTACACATAATAAACTACGTACAGTACAGAAGAAATACTTAAGGTTTATCTCCCACTCAAATAGATATGCACCATCCGCCCCCCTTTTTAAAAAATATAACATATTGCCGATTGAAAAACACATACCAGATATGCATATTCATCCACAAATTCATGTATAGAAAACATGAACTTCCAGACACCCTTCAGAATCTATTTATTACCACCTCCAATGTCCATTCACATCAAACGAGACACAGCAACAATAATCTATTCCTATTGCGCTCACAAACATCAAGACACCAGTATAATCTTTCCTTTAGAGGCCCAAAGCTGTGGAGTGAACTAAGCCCTCAACTGAGATCTATGTCCTCACATACTGTGTTTAAAAAACATTTGAAAAAATATCTAATGTCTACCTAAAATGCTACTCAATATTTATCTCAGTTATTTGTTTCTCTTCTTCTTGTATCATCCCATGTTTAGTCATCATCCTATGTTGTCTGTTTCTTTTTTCTCGTATCATCCTATGTTCAATCATCATCCTATGATGTCTGTTTCTTCCTTTTCGTATCATCCTATATTCAATCATCATCCTATGTGGTCTGTTTCTTCTTTCTTATATCATCTTATGTTTAATCATCATTCTATGTTGTCTGTTTCTTCTTTCTTATATCATCTTATGTTTAATCATCATTCTATGTTGTCTGTTTCTTCTTTCTCGTATCAACTGATGTTTAATCCTTAAACATTTTCTTTTCTTTTCTTTCTCGTATCATCCTATGTTGGATTTGGATTGGCTACATTTTATTTTGCCCGCTAAATGTACTAAATGTAATAAGTGTTGGCTAGGTGTGGAGCTCTGTACAAGCCTGTAAGGGCTTCGCTCCCACCTTGCACAGATTTGTACTAAAATTTATGCTAAATAAATAAACCTAAACCTAAACCTTGCATAGATGCAGGTTAACGGACAGAAGAGGCCTTTCCAGTGAAATTGTATAAACCTCCGCCCACTTCCAAAGGTGGGAGGACACCTAGGAAGCTCTTCCACTCCAAAGCAGGATGCAATCCCGGAGATTGTTTCAAAACAAATGAAAAGAACAAAAAAATGAATTGGACAAAAACCGCTCAACCTTACAAAATTCAAACTGTCTAATATTTCCTCCTCGATGGAGCATGTGAGTTCATTTGATTGTTGATTTCTTATAGATCGCTATCGATTGGCGGGCAGAAGGACAGTGCTCCTCTCCGGATAGCGATCGATTTGTGCCGTTGTGGAGATCGCGTTTCCTTTGCTCTTGTCAACCGAGATTGATTTTACGGCTCCGTGGGCCTTTCTTTGTCTCAGTACTTTAGAAATCTCATCTGCCTCTCCACTGTTAATAACAACAGCTGCTCATATCCCCTTGGTGATTGGCTGTATTTTTTGTTTAGTTTTTTTGCTGCACTTTGGCTTGTCGATTGGCCTTGAAGCTGGATGGTCTGGTATGAAGTACTTCATTTTGATCGACTGCACGCTACCAAATATTCACAGGATCTCTAGGGGTTTGGTAGATGTTGTTGTTTTGGTAGATAGACTATCAACAGCTATCATCAACACCTGTGACATCAAGGACTGATATTTTAGAGGACCAACATTTTAAAAATTTAAGCCAAAACTCAAAAGCACAAGGACATGCATTGACATCTATTTTTCTGCTATCAAGCACACATTTAGAACTAGGTGAGCTGATTATGCAAATAGAGTTTTGCTTTTAAAATGTGAGTTATGTTTTAAAAATGAAGCGCAGTAAAAATGTCAATGTTTGCTGAAGTGTGTTGGCTCATCCAATTCATTGCAGATTATAGTTATCCCTTGTTCTCATTCTGTTGCATATCATTAGGCTGTACACATTCTGTGAGGACAGGGACAATTAATCAATCGCATAATGGAGTGCTGTTCCATGATCTGTCCTAATAAGATAGCACATTATCATTTTATGATTCTGTGATATAAATTTTGGGGTGGGTTTTCCTTCCTGGAATAATAGACACGCGTGTCTGGAGAAAGTTCCTCATTAGTCTTGCCTCTTGATAACGCACCCCCGCCTCCCTCCCCCTGCGCTCCTTAAGCATTCTGAGTCGGGGTTTCGGCACGACACTCTACCCCCCGCTGCAGACACACGCGCGTGTACAGACGCGCACATACCCGCTACTTTCATTAATAACAGGCTCTTGGTGTCGCAACCACAGCTCCCAGCATGGGGCTAATGGAGAGATGGGGCTGTCGCCAGGGGAGACCGGCCCACTGCCGTGGAGTCCCCCCCCCCCCCCCCAGATCCCGGCCCCCCTCCCACATCATCAGCCCCGTCCCGTCATCCCCCCCCCCCTCCCCCCCACTCCCCGCGCTCCTCTAAGTGTGCTCCTTAATCAGCTTAGAGGATGCTGCTAAGCACCGACATTTCCATGGGAAATCCATTTACTTTCTCTTTCAGCAGGGCAAACACTGTTTGGGGGGTGGGGGGGGGGGTTGTCGTCTTTTTGTGATGCTGACAAACGGAAAGCGCCTTACCCTGCTAATTTAATTGTGGTGATATTAAGCGAGGAAAGCCAAGCTTAACGTTTTTTAAGAGGCTCTTCCTTCAGAAACGTGTGTTCGGGGGGTTTGGTGAGGGTTGGGGGTGAGCGGGGCGGATGCCGGAGGGAGCACTATGACTGTTTGGGAATGGGCCGTTTCACCACAGATCTTCCACAGCAGTGAGTCAGACTGCAGTCCTGCAGGGCTGTGGTGTCTCCTGGCTTCTGGAGTGTTTCGGCACCTAAGTAAGCAACTGAAGTAACTGTCTGGCTGAAGCCACCTGTGGCTTTTGTTTCCAAGGCCTACGCCGACTGCTGGTTGAACAGAAACCACAAAGCCATGCAAACACTGCAGCCCTCTATGCACATTTCACACCCCTGTTCTGGGAGTGCCTGCCCAAATATTCTTTCAACACTGACAGTCAAAGCCATATGAAATGTGATGGGGAGAAAAAAAAATGCATTTGAAATCAGTACAGACATCTGCAATCTTCAAACTACTCAAAGAAAAACAATCTATCAGCGATAGCTAGCAACGCTGTCCAGGGTGCTGAAACGGTTTTGAGCCCCCCTTCCCTGAATTCAAATAACCTGAAATAAAAACAAAAGCTGGATTATCTCTGTCCAGAAGCAGAGGTAGGTAGGTGGCTGTTTGTTTTGACTTCAACATAGCTTCGAAAATAGCTCTGTAGGTGAGTAATCCACACAAGCAACAGCAGAGATGTGTGTGTGTGTTGTTCCTTTACTCTGAGAGCAGCAAGTGAGTTGATAATGAGCAACATGCATTCATCGGACTGCACTCAGCATTCCCCGCATGCTTTTGCGGCGGTCGCCTGTGTAATCAGGGTCTTTGGCGAGGTCACGGGTCACCCGTGTTTGTCTGGTTCGGTGGCACACTGGAGCTCTGTGGCGTGTGCTCCGGGTAGAGTAATGCATTCTGCCTTTAGTTGTAATGAGTCATTCCCATAATCCCCTTGGATGGTATCGGAATACCTGCTGCTGTTGAATGTGGATGAAAAGGAAAGCTCTTTTTCACAATGGGGAATTTGTTCAGGTATTGAACATTAATATTTGGGTGTTAAGATATAATTGTAGCACTATGCCATTGTATGACATGACAGTGAAATGACATTCGTAGGTTTTATTTTATGAGCTACAGTATTATTTCTCTCTAAACCCTTACACGCATTGATTCAGTATGATGGACGTGATGAAGTATTGGTTATATGCTCTCATGCTGCAGATATCTGTATCTACTGTGTGTGGATTCTGTCACTTATTTTTGACTTGTAATTACTTGTACAATTAATCAATCAATGGTAGTCAACAGATTATTGATTGTTCATTCATGTTGGCAAATGTGACATGCTGAGTAAAGTTGTGAGTGTGTGTGTGCATGTGAGTATGTGTGTGTGTGTGTGTGTGTGTGTGCATGTGCGTTTTAGGACTTTTGTGTCCTAAATTGATATAAGACATTGCGGGGATAGGATACACCAGCAAATTATATTTCAAACTTGGAGAAAAATATGAACGGGATATAATCATTTTTTCTGCAGTTCATGCTAATGTTGCTTTTCCAATCAAAAATATTATCATTTCGGTGGGAGCAACTGTACTTGCATAGAACCAACAGAAAAGTTAGAACCTGAGGCGAAAGAAACCATTATTAAAAAAGAAAACTATTTTATAATACTGGAATAAGAAACCCATTTCAAGTTGCTAGCTGTTTTATTAAAACTTTCCGCGCAGCATGGCAATTTGGTTTGGTATGCACAGAAAGACACAAAAGGACAGGATTGATCTTGCCAGTCCCAGCCAGTGAATAGAGACAAGTGCCATTTCCTCTCCTCTAGAACATTCTAGCCCACACACTGTCTCCACAGAGTAATACCCTCCCGTCACCTCCACAATGACATGCACAGGTTATCACTGAACCTCACACGTGTTCCTCAAACCCTTCATCCTTCATGCTATTCCCAGTAATGAACAAACAGTCGTCTTTATACTGCACACAAATAACTGGTAATGCAAGTTTTTTCACTTATGAAAACGATTGAAAACGATTAGATATGTATAGGCGGTTAGTGCATTCAGCGTAGAAGGTTAATGCAAAAGAGCCATCCTTGATGTGGACTTTATTGAAAGGCAGGATTGCAGGAACAGCCTCATGTCAAAGTGTTTGTAAAGACATGGTGTTGAAAGTACAGATCTGACAAGCTTTCCTTCTAAAACACTGTGCGCGTATGTCTCCAGTAATACTGTGTGTGTTGTTTTGCATTGTCTATAGAAAAACGCAGCCGTCATAATCATTATGGGATCAGTTGGAATACAGGCCTGTTTTATGCTGATTACACAAACAGATGCACTCCGACTGCTATGCGAGAGGATTTCATTGACATTAAAGTGACGTGATTATGGCACATCCGTGTTACCTGCATGTCTTCTCCCTCCCCACATGCTGTGAAATGAGCCTCAGAGAGATGAAGGCCTTCCAGTTGTAGCCCCAGAGAGCCATGTAAAACAGGTACCACTCAGTCAACAGAGCTTAGTCAAACATTAAACACACCGTCAGTTCCCCCTCTGATAGCTTTAGTCCCGACTGTTCGGTCTCAACCTGAGGAAACTGATTGCTCAATACCAGCTCCTGACCTCATGTACTGTAACTGCTGTTATTACAATTAAGATGGGGGCGCTCAAGGAGCCAGAATGGCGGCCAGGGGCTGTGTGCAGCTATAGAAAACACAGTGTTGTTATTACCCCAGGGTTATTATGACCAGTTCACTTCCTGGCCTGCAACATGGATTAAGAGAAGTTCAGGAGGTGTGGACAAGGAGGTAATATTAGGTTGGGTATTTTCCCTGCCAAGAGGTTCTTTTCTGCATGTTGTTGTCTTCTATTCTATGTGATGATGTTTTTCATTTTTATGGTGCCAGGGATTTCTCCGTAAATAATAAGCCTAGAAATAAAAAAACGCAGAAGACCTTTATTTTATTTTCTATTGGCCCTATTTTCTGTTCATTTTATTCTCTTTTGTTTTTTTTCTCTTCCATTGTTTGTAGGTAGCAGTCTAAATTACCATAACAATAGATTGATATTTAGATTTTTGTTTCATGAAAGGTGTGAAAAACAGTCAGAGCACAGCACAAGCAATGAGCAGGGAGGGACAACGCCAAGCTGCTACATGGTTGAGTGAATTCTCCCTCCTAAACTGGAACCTGTCCCATTTTGATGATGTCACAGGATGAAGCAGATTCCAAGACCTTAACCTTGCCAAGACCCAAGAGAGGAACAATGGAACAGCCGCAGCATGACAAACAATGCCCACCACAAATACACGGAAACAGCCGAATCCTATTAACCAAACTGGTCGCCATTAGCCTTTTTCCCCTCATAAGATTCCCCTAGTCTTTCTGTAGTCACTTTAAACCCAGCTGTTTTAAATCCAGTAGGATATACATATTTATGCCCATCTGGGTGAGGAAGGAAACAAAGGAATATAAAGCACATCAAAAGAGATTATTCATTTCTTTCCATCCTGAATGGAGAGTATGCTTCCTAATTTTCATAATTTCTTTCCTATTGTGAGGGGCTTTTGTTCCTGTCTAAGTTGAACATGTCTCCTCTCAGAGTCGGCTGAGTGTGAGCTGTAGAGACAACTGGAGCCATGTAAGAATGATGCGCATCTTCGGGGACGGATCCGAGCCTTAAACATTTCATCAAAGCGAAAAGTGCCACTCACTCGCACAGGCATTCCAGGCGACGCCTCTGCGTCCTACACAGCGTGACTGACATTCCGCGGAAGCTTTGTTGGACATTATTAAATAAGGTGAATTGAGGATGGAGAAATTGAGGCGTGATTACAATGGCATATTCAGTGGGCACACAAAAAACCTCTTTAAAAGCGACACGTCTCATCAGAGCGTCTTGACAGTGGCTAATTTATCTGTCGTGGCGAAGGCATACGCCTCAATTAGGGAGTCGTTTACTCAAAAAGCCATTGTTCCCCTCTCCTGTTCCTCCACAGCAGCCGGCAGCGTTGGGAGCCTTGTCGCTGCCTCCTGGATATTAGATCACACATCCTGACGTGACGTGGAGGGGGTGAAGGGAGGGATGAACCGGGTCAAAGATAATGTCTGCCCTCTGGTTCCTGGATCATTACGGTCAACCGTTTTTCCCCCGGATGAGGTGAAACACAGAATTAATTTTATAGACACAAACCCGCTGTGAGTACACAGTACCTTCACAGCCCCAGCCAAAGACACATGCTTTCCCTTTTCTGTCGGTTACGCCTATTCCTGGATTGCAGGAAATAATGAGAAATCTAATGGAAAAACGGTGGCAATGATGAATTCAGCAATAAAATCTTGGAGGCTAACTGAATGTGGGAATGGCGGTGGAAACCAAGGCCCTTTTTATTGTAGCTCTTTCCCCCGGTGCTCCCATCACATTCAGCAGGACATAAAGGATCGGCGCTCTGAATGTCTCGTAATGAGCTTTTTGATTAAGAGCAAATATTTTCTGGGGTGGGTGGGGGGGGATCATTTGGGAGTAATTCTCCCCACCCCTACCCCCTGCCGCCTGAGGCTGAACGTTCCCATCCGTTTCAGCTGCCGTCGGGAAGCCGAACGCGGGAAGCCGAAAGCGGCCCATCATTTGGACACGTTCGCGCCTCTTCCGCGCCATCGATCAAAATGAGACCCGCCCGCACCTGGCCCCGCCGCGCGCATCCGCGCCGCGCGTTTACGACCGGCGAACGGAAGGAAAGCGAGACGGCCCTCAGACGGCGTGCGCCCGCGTGTCAGATGAGAGCCCTCGGGGTGTTTACAAACCCAACAGAATGTTTAGACGCTGTGGCGGGGGGTGGGGAGAGGGGGGGGGGACGGAGGGACGAAGGCGTTTTCTCCCCCTTGCGGTGGCGAGCGTCCTCCTCCCGCTGCATCGCTCAGGTCCCCGCTTCATTACTGACTGCAGACAGGCTGTCACCGCTCCGGCTCCGCTCCCTGACAGGGCCTGCTCCGTGTCCTCCACAGCCGTTCCAGAGGTGTCAAAGCGGTTATTAGACGCCGCAAAGCCGCCTCGGAAACGCGCGAACGACCCCGTTCATATACAGTAAAATACGGAGTAAATGCTTTGCTTGGTTTCGGTTTAATATCGGCCCCGTGCGTTTTGCTTCTCCCTCTGTTTCTCTATTTCCGTCTGTCAGCCCTTAGTGCCGGCCTTGTCTCTCAGTGCAGGGCCTGGGGTTGCGGTAATGATATTCTGTGTGCAGAGGGATAATCCCAATATGCTCTCTGGGCCCCGCGGTCATGGAGCCCTCCTGCCCCCCCGATAACATGCTGTTTTCATGTCCCAGTGTAGATTGAGTTTGTGTGCTATGTGATTACGGGGGAAAGCTGGTGGGGGCTCTAAATAAACCCGAGGAAGCGGAACCATCGCACCTACAAAAAGATAGTGGGTGGATGTGCTTTCAACACTTTCTTCTGAACATAATCACAGTTTCGAGCCGCTTGTGTGCAAAACAGGCATTCGTGGATTACGGGAAATAAATAAAAAACCACAAAGTTATAATTAGTGAGTCATTGCTGTGTAGCCACTTCCTCTCTCCTGCATAAAAGCGAGACTCTTTTTGCGAGGCTGACCTATCACCAATCATGAAGCACACATCTCGCAAGTGCTGATTTACTAAACCTCACACCTTGGCCTGATTGCAGTGCCGCTGCCTGAGGATATTTCGAGCTAGCTGCACTGAATCAGTGAATATAAAAACGCTCACGCAGTTGTTACTAATCTGAGTGGTGTGGTGTTCACAGTCTGTCCAAATCAACTTTGCAGCAATGTAATTAAAATTGAACCAAAAAAGATTCTAAAGGGTTGGCACAAATAAGCCCTCGGAGACTTGGAGATGTCTTGGAGATGATTCTGTCCACGTTTCACTGCCTGAAGCCAAAATCTGATGCTGCGTTCAGGCGAAATGAATATGCACTGCAGTAAGAATAAACTACAAGCACTTATAGGTGCGATAGGCAGAGTCTATAGGTTGATATTGTTTGTATCTCTCATTATGGGGTTCTTGTTAGCCAATAGCGGCTGGATTGCGGGTGGATTGCGGGTTAGATTGCAGCAGTTCTGTAGTGACAGGGCACAGGCTGTATACATGCCTGGGGCCACTCTGTATACAAGGTCAACTAAAGCCATATTTAATGCAAAGCTTTAGATATGCCTATTTACCATACATGCCAACCCCTTGCTATTGTAAATATTCCTACAGAATATGTGCACATACTTGCAGATTGTAATAGAATACCTCATTAATTAAGGCTATCTGTCTATCTGCAGTATCTACAGTATGAAAATGTCATGTTATCGAGTTCTCAGTGGAAGACAGAAATGATGCCAAAAATGTTCCGGTATTTCATATCAGTAAAATGAGATTAAGCCGCCGCATATATGCCTCCCACATAAGTGGGTTACTGGATAATTCAAAGCCCCAAATTGAATTGTTTTTGTCAGTTTCTAATTGAGATTGACAGCCTATCTAAGGGCTAACTTTTGCCAGTAGCTTCCTTCATTCTGGTGTAAATCCTGGACCTTCCCTGTCATATGCGATTGATTGTTAATGTCTACCGTGCTGTGAAAATGACAAAAAATTGGACAGTTTGTGCAGTTTATTCAATATAGCAGTTTCACTTTTTCAAATAGCCGCAGCTGAGAAAATAAAAAAAGGTGCCAATTATACTCCTTATATGGTTGGACACTGTTGCCTCACAAAAGATATGTTTATTATGATGGTAAAATGAAATGGTGCAAAAAGGAAAAGTTAATGTGAACCAAACAAATAGTGAGATCATGTGGTCTAAAAAAGAAAGTGTGCACCTTTAGTTGTAGCCCAACCCCTCTCCTAGTCTTCTTTGAGCAGCCAGTGTGGTATGACTCCAGAGAGAGAGAGAGAGAGAGAGAGACAGAGGCGGAGATACCCATCTGCAGAGAGGATGCACAACTCCCGTGTCATTACCCACTCCACTGCACTAACATCTTTAATTAACAGCAGTGAGATGCTGATTACATGTTTTGGGAGTGTTACTGTGTCTCAGAATCTGATGGCCTCACACTCGGCTGGGTCTCCGCTCACACCCCTCCAGCGGGCGTGAAGGCAGCCGTTTCAGACGCTCCCTCTCCCGGCCTCCGCCACAGACTCCATCAGCGCCCGCCGTGTTCCGTGTCGCAGGCAAAGTCAGCGGGATTTGAGCGATGATGTGGAAATCCTGGTGCGCGTGCATTCTAATGCTCTTTTTCCTGTATACACATGCGACACAATCAGCCCTGCTCTTGACCTTGACTCGTATCATTAATTCGGGGGAAAAAAAGCAACTTGTCAACTTCTCTTGCCAGCTGTGCATAGCTGAGGCTGAGAATGCTACCTTGTCCTTGTGAAGGCCGATCACACTTTGTGCCTGTGTGTGTGTGAGTGTTTGTGTGCATGTGCGTTTGTGTCTGTGTCTGTGTGTGGTGTGTGCACATGTGTGAGTGTGAGTGTGTGTGTGTGCAATGCATCTGTGTGTGGTGTGTGCCTGTGTGTGTGTGTGTGTGTGTGTGTGTGTGTATGTGCGATGTGTGTGTGTGGTGTGCCTGTGTGTATTTGTGTGTGTGTGTATGTGTGATGCATCTGTGTGTGGGGTGTGCCTGTGCGTGTGTCTGTGTGTGCATGCATGCATGTGAGCATGTGTATCTTTATTCCAAACCCAAGAGCCAGCACCTCGCCTGATTGCAAGTATTGGTAACTAGTTACTTTCTGAGCAGACTCTTTCTTTCTCTCTCTTTCTCTGTCCCTCTCTCGTTCTTTTTCCTCACCAGGACCAGGCGAGATAGCTAGTCTTTCCCGAGAACTGAAAGAACCTGCAGGTAACAAAGGGAGCAGGTGAGCCAAGGAGTCACTGGCAGCTGAAATTCAATTAGAAGTTGGTGCAGTCTGAATCCACTGTATTATAGGATAGAGCGGCTAACAAAGTCCTCCTGCGTGCTGAGATAAAGCCACGGACAGGAGGCTTTTGTTAGTGCCCATCAGAGGCAGTTCTCTTCAAAATGAGCTCCTCCGGTCCTCAACAGACTCGGTTCAGGGAATTAAATGCACGCCATTCTCCTTCCGAGTTTTGCACGAAATAACAATTTCCACCAAAAAAAATTCCTGCCCTCAAATTTCATTAAGGGTCTCTAGTACATTAGCCAGGAGAAAATCTAATTCCCATTCCGGGAGAAGGCGAGGTTAAACGAGCCTTTCAAGAACCTGGCTGGCTTTGCTTTTATTAGCTTACAAGGCAGTGCACTTATCCTTGCTTTACCCTTTAGACCAATGGACCGTGTTTCATCATTTCAGCATCTATTTACTTCATTACAAAAGATTTTTTTTTCTTTTTTCCTATTCGCATATCTCACGACTCAATCAAATCAGCTCACCTGATGGATGCGGAGGGGATTTTCTGACTTCCTCCATGTCTGTCACAGGTAACTCACAGGAAATAATGTGGAAAAATCCTGTCATGGAGAGGCAATAAGACCAGACTAGAGATTTGAAATGAGAAATTCTGACCAGACCAGATTTAAAACCCCAATTGTGGAAGGATCTGGGAATGAACAATATTCATCCAAACATACGGCAAGGAATCATGATCTGATCTGCTTATAAAACCTTTATGCAGAGATTTGCAATGAAGATTTTTTCTCATTTGCAGCTTATCACAAAAAAACATTTTTGTAAATAGAGCATCACAAACAATGCGGTAATGTTCATCTCTGTGCATTGTCTGCTCCGCCACTCCAGTAGCGGGCACACAACATGAAAAGCCACGCTAAGGAGATCTGTTATAAGATGATCCACATTCAGACAAAACAAGCACTGCAACATCTTATTCCAAGAGCAGCACCTCCCCTACGAAACAGCAGGTGAATGAAGCTTATTTCTTGGAAAGCTGTAAGAATGCTGTTGGTGTTCATATTTCTTTTTGTGTGCTAATATTAAGTTGGTGTTGGAATGTGTTCTGTTTGTAAAGCCATGAGTCTTTATGTTTTAAGATTCTCTTCGTAAGGGTAAATACATTTCTATTCTAGCAGCTCCTGAGCCCTTGGGCCCTGGGCAGAGTGTCGGTGTGTGCAGTGGCTGCCCCACCACTGCCCACGCTTGTGGTAAATAGGAGTTTTCACAAGGTGAAGTTAAATGTGGCGATGTGATATTTCTCCTCTCTGCGGAAGGCCCCAGTCACTTCCTGTAATTGGGAGTCCGAGCACTAAGGGCACACAGAGACCTCGCGAAAACAGCCCGGCGGTCCTGGAAACAGCCTGGTGCCTGTTGCCTGCCTACCTCACTCCAGATTCAGAGCTCTGGTGTCGCTTCCTTTGCTCTTTGTGCAGATTAGCATACCGCCTGTGCCTTTCAGAGCATGTTTGTTTTTTTCATTCATTGAATCTGCAAAGTGCTCACAAACCAGGTGAACCAGCACAATAAAGCGTATATTTTGACAAATGGCCCCCTCCACATATTGATGTACAATATGTGCAAAGAACGTTTTTTTGTATTTTGTACTTTAATGTACAAAGAACATTCAATACAATTACATTGGGCTATGTATTTACTATGGGCATTTTTCTGAATTATTGTTTCTGCAACACTTTTAATGGATTCAATTTGTAATGAGAATACATTTAGGTTAGCATGGTATTGATGCAGCATAAATGTTGTTGGTACGAATAGAGATTACCATACCTTTGCTTTGAGTCCACATTTTCAGACACTGTGGAAGCAAAGTAGGCTGTTTAAAGCATGCATGTTATGGATGTAAGTATTGCACAAACACAGAGATAAACTAGTCTCTGGCTTTGCTCAGCATGCTTTTCTACTGTTTATTCTTTAGTATAAACAGTTCATAGAACCTTCCCAGAAACACCACAGACAAGGAAATATCAAATTTCTCAGCTGGTGATATGGTTCTTCTCCTTTAAAAAACTACAATCATGCACATTACAGAAACATTCTGGCAGGGATACATTTTTTAAATGGCTTTCACACATTCAAATGTTCCACCTTTTGATACAGGCTCTTTCTCATAAATTGTCTGAAATTCCCTGGAGGTATTTGTTGAAAAATGTGGGCTGCATCGCTGTGCCTACAACAACAAAACCAGGCCACTACTCACAGCGCGCCATTAGTGGGTCTGCAGGCCTGACGGCTCCTAATAGTATAATTGGTTTAATGGTGAAAAGCGCAGTTTAAGGGATTAATTGAGGGATTTGGTTTCACACTGAATTAGCCCAAGAGGGAACCAGGAGGGCAGCCAGGGCTTAGATAAATAAACCTGTCGGCCTCGTGGCGGGAAGGAGGGCCGTGGCCGGCACTCAGGCCAGGCTGTCACTGGCCACCGCACACATCTGGGGCAGTCCACGTGTGCCTCAGTATCCCCTTAATAATAACATGCGCTTATAGGTTCTATAAAAGTACAGTTACTGCCAGAGACAAAATTAGCAGGACTGACTAACTAATAGCTTTGCGCTCAGTTGTGTCTCACAGAGAACAACTGAAGCCTACTTACAGTATTATGTACTGTATTTAATCAGCTTGTAGAGATCTCATGAAACAATGTTTCAGTAGCCACCCACAGTATATAAATCACAGTATTCCCAAAAAACTCATGAGAAATAATTCAGATGTATTACCCCTTCTAAAGTTTTATCCATATTTTAAAGTATAAAGCACATTTGGAAAATGTAGTGTTTATTTTCATATAGTAGGAAATATATCACTGTTAGTAGGCTTTTGGATTGATCCTGCATTGTTTTAAAGTCCAGAAGTCCCAAAACAAATAATTGAGTTGAACTGGAGTTATTTACTAGATTAATTCCAATGTTTTTGTGGAGCTCTTCATGATGTATATCATTTTATTATTTCAAGGCATCTTTTTGTTATTGGCTTAAAGCTTTGCAGAGCCTCCTATTTGTATTGTTGACAACTCGTAACATTTAGTAAGTTTGTAAAAATTGATGAATAAAATCATTATTTTGGAGTCAAAGGATCCTTTTTTAAATCCAGCTACATGTGGCAAGAATTGAGTAATGGGGGTCAAGGTGAAAAGTGTGAGACGTCATCCGATCTGTTTTCCCATGAAACGTAATGACTGACGCGCCCCGCCGTGTTTGTTTATCAAACAAAGAAACAGGAAGAATAGGGAAAAGAAGCAGGGCCTGCGCAATTTAATGCCATTACGATAAACATTTAACTCCTCGCGTGTCTGGCCGTTTTGTTAGTTTGTTGAGACTTGGTGAGGTGCACTGGGCCCAAAATGTCAGCAAATGTCAGCCGATGAAAATGCATGACTGATGGGCACGGAGTGTACATATTTGCATTCCGTATTTACATTAGATAGATTTCTCTCCTCTCCCAGGAGGGCCGAGGTGCGCTGGGGTCAGCGTTCCCTCCCAGTCGTTTCCGACGGATAGCGGATTGTAACCGAATTAGGCAAATCAGTCTGGTTTTTCCTTATGAAAGCAGTCAGGCCTTTTTTCTTAATACCTGCACTACACTTCTGGAATAATTGACCGTGCGGTCTTGTTGTGTTGTGCTAAGTGGCTTCCACTTAATACAGGCACCTCTATATAATTTGTGCAATGTACATTAAAAAGCATTAATGCAAAATGTCCTGCTCTCTCTGGGAGCCAAGATACTCAGAGCAGCTTTTAAGTGATTTAACATAACTTTAGATAAGAAGTATTTATTTCTACTGCACATTTCATGACCAATCATGGCTACAAAATAGTGTGTACTAAATATACAGTCAGTGACCACTTTATTAGTTAGACCTGTACACAAGCTTGTTAATGCAGATATTTAATCAGCCAATCATGTGGCAGCAACTAAATGCATAAATGCACGCAGACATGGTCAATAGGTTCGGCTGTTTTTAAGACCAAATGTCAGAATGGGGAATAAATGTGGTCTAAGTGACTTTGACTGTGGAATAATTGTTGGTGCCAGACAAGGTGGTTTGAGTATTTCAGAAACTGCTGATCGCCTGGTATTTTCGCAGAACAGTCTCTGGAGTTTGCAGAGAATGGTATGAAAAACAAAAAGCACATGCAGTGAGCAGCAGTTCTGCAGGCAGAAACGCATTGTAAATGAGAGAGGTAAGAGGAGAATGGCCAGACTGGTCGAAGCTGACAGGAAGGTGACAGTGATGCAAATAACTACACATTACAACAGTGGTAAGCAGAAGAGCATCTCTGAACACATGTGTCAAACCTCTATATAGTGTATAGGCTACAGCAGCAGAAGATTTAGTAAGTCAAAAAAAATATGTGCAATACGTAACAAATTGTTTACTTAGTGTAAGTACTAAAGTTAAAAAAAACATGGTAATCTACATAAAAGATGCAAATATTTAACTGTGCAGGAAAGATACCATGCAACGTATTGAAATATAATTTTTCTAATCTTAAATCATACTGAATTATATACACTTCAGTTCTTTAAATATCTCTGTGTCAGATTTTTTTTTAAAGAAAGCCAGCCAATACAGGGACCAGGGACAAAGTGCCTCATCAGACCATATCATACACAATTTACTCCTTTCTGTTTGAGCACAAACTGAAGCGCACTTCAAAGTGCCTGAGAGATGCAGAACCAACTGGCAAATTACATCCCTCGGGTCAGACTGGGCTGCACTCCTGCCCAAAAGCTCCCCGCCCCGCCCTTACCTCCCCTCCCCTCCTCTCTCTGGACTACTGAACCCTTTCCAGAGTGTAGTGTGGGTAGTAGGGTGGGTTTGGGGGGAGGGTAGTGTGCAAAAGGTAAAATAAAACTAGCGCAGGAATGTTTTCCTGGCTGACAGTTGCCAGGCAACCTAAAACATGGTGGATAATGAGCACCAGCGTGCGGCGGGCAGTGTTTTCATATTTGCGCTCACCAGCCACTGGGAGCTAAATAAGAGAGGCGGTGCCAAATCATTTTTGTCAGGCACAGTGGTCTTTGTCTCCCTCGCCACCTGCCTCTCCAAAGCCGTATCGAGCCTTCGCCATTCCTCCGCTGCTGTTTCCCTCCTTCTTTCTCATCTAAAATCTGTTGTTTCTGCTCCATGCACATCCTTCAGCGTGTTCCTCTATATGGCGTCTAAATAGGAAAAGGAAACCCGTTGAGCTGAGACTTGTGATACGGCAGGAGGAGGAATGACATGAATGCCATTGCATTGAGTGGACGCGCCACATCTATTCCAGGTCATTTTCATGTGACCATTTTCTCTGACTGCTGGAAAAGACGAGGCGCTCCTTCCATGCATACAGGGACTCAAAGAAAGCTATAACCCCGACTCAGTGAGTCTGTGGGGAACACTTCAGAGTTCTCGCTTTGAGGGCCCAAAGACATACTTTATTAAACATGTGGATGTGCAAAAACACAATTTCCAATTATTTCTAATGATCTTCTTGTAAAAGTGTTTTTTTCTAGTCTTCAGTAATTGCAGTGGGCCCATTTCTCTATAATGACTCCATTAGAGTGATATCACTGCATGCTGAGTAAAGGTCCATTGTGTTCTCTGCCAAGTAGCTTTCTTCCAAGCTCAAAGCTTTGATTGTTGGAATAGCTTGTCATTTAAACCTAATGGTCTTTAATTCCCATCCCAATCCCGATTTGACCACACCATCTACATAATCATTATATAAATGCTAAACTTTGATTGGAACTGGAAGTTATAGTGAAATGAGACCAAAATTGAGCTTTTTGGCCATGCACATCAGCAGCAAGTTTGGTATCTGTCGAAAGATGATGATGTTGATGTTGAAAACAATGGTGTATCTACAGTACAGTGAAATATGGTGATGGATCGGCACATTTTCACCAGGTCAAGGAAAATTAGATGACTTATTTGCATTAACGTGCCCAAAGGTTGCCAAAAAAACATTCTACACACCATTACACCACCGCCATCAGCCTGAACTGTTGACACAAGGCATCATGCTGTTGACACATCATGCTGTTGGTGCCACTACCATCTGAAAAACAAAGATTCATCAGACCAGGCTACTTTTGTCCAGTCTTCAACTGTGCAGTTTTGGTGAGCCTGTGCCCACTGTAGCCTCAGCTTTCTGTTCTTGGCTGACATGGTGTTCTCCTGCTGTAGCCCATCCGACTCGAAGGTTGATGTGTTGTGCATTCTGAGATGATTGTACCACAATTGTACAGAGTGGTTATTTGAGTTACTGTAGTTTTTCTGTCAGCTCGAACCAGGCTGGCCATTCTCCGTTGACCTCTTTCATCAACAAGTAATTTCCGTCTGCAAGTCAGTCCGAACCACCACTTACTGGATGTTTTTGTTTTTCACACCATTCTGCGTAAACTCTAGAGACCGTTGTATGTAAAAATCCCAGGAGATCAGCAGTTACAGACATACTCAAACCAGGCCGTCTGGCACTAACACTCATGCCACAGTTGAAATCACTGAGATCACATTTTTCCCCATTCTGATGGTTGAACATTAACTGAAGCTCCTGACCCGTATCTGTATGTTTTTATACATTGCACTGCTGCCACAAGATTGGCTGATTAGAGCATTGCATGAATAAGTTCCTAATAAAGTGCTCAGCGAGTGAGCTGAAAGGGGTCTGCCAAATGCAGGTGGCTTCTGACCCCCCAGCTCAACTTTAACTGCTTCTAGCACTGTTTATTAATAAATGCATCTGAAAAAGCGTAGAGCCCCATATTAAAACACATATATTTTACTGTACAAGAGAAGGTAGGCTTCTGTTGTTTTTCACACTCCTTTGGAAACTTCCCCTCTCATTTTATATGGACCCAACAAATATTAGAGAGGGAGAGGTATACAGTGCAACTTGTAAGTATGTGGACTGTGACACAATGTTTTTGTTTTGGCCATGTACTCTGGAGTTTTGCTTTTGTACTCAAGCACATTATATTTCAAATGACACACTGAATGTGAGGTTAAAGTGCAGGCTATCAGCTTTATTTGCATCCATACCCAGTGGTCCATGTAGGAATAATATCCCTACATGGACCACTGATTCCCCCATTTTACACCTTTCTCTTTCTGTCACTTTGGTAGAGGCTACCAAAATACTGTCCATAAGACTTTGTCCAAGAACAATACAGTTTTTACATACAGTATGTTTCTTTTTTGTTTTTTGGGCGAACTAGCCTGGCTGTTATGTTCTCGGGGTCATCTTGCATTGAACCCTCTGAGTTTAAGCTGCTGTAGCCTTCTCTTTATTTCAGCCTTTGACACATGTATGCCTACTTCCTGGAGAGTGTTCTTGATCTGTTTGACAGTTAAAATAGATTTTTTCTTTTGGTCATACACTACAGTGTTGCTATTGCTGAGTTCAACAGTGTGTTCCTGCATTTGAACAGTGTACCAAACAGTTGATTTTGACACGTTTTGGCTATGTCTCTAATTGATTTCATATCACTTCTGACACTTTTTTGGTCTTCATGTCAAGAGACAACAAGCCAAACTCCAAATGTCAATTCCACACCTAGAATCAACTTTAAGCCCTTTGTTAGTTTTCTTGTGCATGAACTAATGACGCAGCTGGCCAAGAAACAGCTGAGCAGCCAATTGTCCACTACATGGCTCAGCTGTTGTGGATGTAAATACCTGCAAATGAAAGCTGACAGTCTGTAATTTATCCTCATATTCATAATTTAATTTCAAATCTGTTGTGCTGGAGTGCAGAGCCTAAAGAATAAAAATTGTGTTACTGTCCAAATACTTATGGAATTTTTGAAAAATTGGAATATGTGAATTATTTTTAATTCTCGCTTTTTGCACCAGTGATGATAACAAAGGCAATCTACAGCATGTTGCGTAGAATAAGGAGACTGAAGAGGCAGAATTACTTATGCTTCCTGCTTCATACAGTGTTTGTTTGACCAGTCAGTTTGTAACTCTCAGGTTTTTATTCTATTAAAATCCCTTTGTTCTTGACAAATTACTGTTTTCCGGGTTCTCAGGAGATTTAGTTTTCTTAACCCAGGAGCAGAAATGTGTTTACCGTTGTTTTGCTTCGCCTCAGTCGTCACAGAGCCCCTGGTGCAAATCAGTTTACATCCTCGGCAGTCCTGTGCCTGCATTTGTTTGAGAGGGATTTTTTGAGCTAACAGCGGTCTTGCCTTTTTCCCCTCTTAATGCATGATACATTGGATTTGTGGGGCAGGGTAAGCCCACATCTCTCCTGTTTACAAGGGAACAAAGCAATGTTCTGACATCAGGCCTGGGACACACTGGGCTTTACGAGACATTAAGCACACGGTCCGCCATGGATTTTACATTTAGGGGAGATTATCAGCTTAATGCAATAATCAATGCCCTACAATAACACAACTTACAAACCGTGAATTTAATGCCTGGATAGAGTTTGATCCTGCCAAGACCAAGCAGTATTTCCAAAAAGCTACCGTCTGCAAAATGTGTGCGTGCAGGTACGCGTGCCAGTTTGTGTGTGCGAGTGTGTGCGTGTGTGTTTGTGTGCATTCGTGTGCAAGCATGCCTGTGTTAGCACGTGTGACTGGGTGTGTGCGCCTGTGCATGCCACATATGCTTTGTCTGAGTGAGCCCAGGCAGAGTTTGATCAATGGCACTGAGAGTTTCACCCTAATCCCTCATGATTCAGTCACTGGCCAGGTGAAGAAAAGCCAGGATCAGGGCTAAACGGACCCAGCTGTGAGCCTGCCTTCCGGAAAATACGTCTTGCACCACTACACGCTTTTTCCTCTTCTTTGACTTTTCTGTACACCAAGTATTGTACAGTATGTGTTCAGTATATCCAGGACAAAATGTATAGAGCTAGGTTGCAGTGCAATATCTATCTCCATAAGACTTGTTAGTCTTGGCACTAGTATGTCATTTTAAATGTGTTTGCTCCTTATTTAGTTGTTGATTTGCTATAAAGTTGCTTGTTGAATCGGTTTGTAGACCTCTATTTACCCTTTCCTGAGGTTTATTTTGCGTGTTTTCGATTGTTTTGGATGTATTCCTGCATGCGTTTCCATCTGTTCACTGACATTCAGACAGTGCCAACCAGGGACTGAGTTACAGACAGGAAAGTGTACTTGGATCGCGGCGCGTGACTTGAATTTACGTAGCAATTAAAAGGCCAATTAAAGTCGAGTTTCTCCATTTCGCGGTAATAGCCGCTAATGACAAAGAGCCGCGGTGCTGGCGAATGCGTGGCCGCCCGGCTCGCGTCCAGCCAGGCTTGGCCATTGTTCCAGTCGCGCTCATTGATCCGGGCGTCTCACAGGCCACTTTACAAGTGTTTAAACGTTTTTTACAGAGCCGTAAACAGAGAGAGAAGCACGCAGCGCGCGCACGCCAGGGAGCCCTCGACAGACCTTTCTTTCAAACCAGCACCGTTGTATTTGCACTTGAGATTCTATTTCCTAATTACGCCGTTGCTAACAACAACATTAGAAAACAACAATAGCGGCATAAGCCGCAGAACAAAACAGAGTTGTCCTTCCTAAAGTTTTTGCATCAAGGTTGATTAATTTTTCCATTAGCCTACTGCATGGGAAAAGATGTAAAATGCTACAGGGATAAAACAAATCTCAAGTCTCTTATTTTTTTCTTGCTGTTGTTGTTGCTGATGTTTTAGACCCCCCCTCATTATAAGTGACCGTGAATTCAGCACTGCCATCCTTCATTAGCTTTTAGACCCATGATGGTGGTAAATTAACCATGATTTAGTTTGAAGGTATGTTAGGGGGGTCTGTGACCATTGGGCCATGGTTCTTCCTGCATGCTGTCTCCATGTTTGCAGACAGAGATTGCCCTGTGTGTACAACGGTGGGGATGTACCATACTGTTGGACTCAAGCACATTATTTCAGATTGGTAACATTAAAACCACAGCACATCTGCTCCATATTATACAGTATGCCAGTATCTGTAAGCTTTCTTTCATTAAAAAGTACAGGGGAGCTGGAGCTCAAACTAGCTTTAACCTTGCTGTGTGTGTATTATATGAAGTGCAGTGCTTTGAGTGTTTCTTATGGCCTGTAAGCAACTAAGATGTCAAGTCCACATACTCTGTGAGGTTTGATATCCAAGCTTGTAGTGCACGTTGTTGCCTAAATGTTTTTTCCCTGGGAACATGTTTGTAGTTTACCAGCATATTAGAGCTGGTATCCTTTGTGTTCTGCTGCCAATTCTCAAAGCCACAACAGCCCGTGACAGGATGTTTACAAGCCAAGAAGAACACTGACATGTGAAGGTCTTGAATAACGCTTTGAGGAATCTGTTTGGCTGCGGTCTCCAGACGGTTCTTGGACATTACATCCAGCTGCTGCAGCTCAGCTGTGTGCAGGGGTGTCTGGGCCAGGGTCCCAGAGATGCAGCTGGCCGGGGGTCCCCAGAAGGTGTCTCCCCCTGCCACACACCAGGCAGAAGGTCCCCAGCTGACAGGATCGTTCACTGGGGAGGATGAGGGTGGGTGGGGGCCGTCCACCCATCACATCGCCTGTCTATCCACACCACAGGTTAAAGGCCTTCCTCCCTGCAAAGGGAGTCAGAAGACATTATCCATCCTTTCACAGGGAAACAGCTTTCACCCTGCACTCCCCCTACCCTCTCCCCCTAAGACCGTTTTTACTGTCTGGGCTGAGACAGAAGCGAAATGGAAAAACTCAGCATTGATTTTTTTTTTGCAGTTTTGGCTCTTTGGCGGTTGCAGAGTTCAACACACGCTTCCAAGGCCCTCTGTGCATTGCTGTCATGTGTTCTAGCGCACAGTCACAAGGCTAGTGCCATGCTCTACCAGTCTTTTTTTGTAGTATTTTACATGTGTCGTTGTGTGTTAGCCTCCATCTGTCTCAACCGTCACTACTGATCAAGGAGCAAGGCAGTGTTGTAGATTTGTAGATTTGTATGACATCATTTCAAATCCGATTTATTTATTTTACATTTTGTTGCATTTCTGCTATGCACCGAATGCAATTTCAGCAGTAGAAACCAGGTTCAATATCTCAAAACATTTTTATTGAATAATTTAGTACAGGGGTTGTGGAGGATTTATGGTGTTCATACCGCAGCAGTCAAATTAAAGGGTATATTCTTGAATGTAATATATTGCTTAGTTGTGCTCATATTTTTTATCACATTTTGGGGTAAAATGTAATCCCGTTTTGCATATGTTAAATCACAGATATTACAGTTTAAACATGACCCACAAAATACATTCCCGGAAAAGGGCGGCGCTGATATTTTGGTGGTGACAATCCTTAGGCTAGTCTTACATTTTTAATATTATTTTTACAGATAATGATAGCCCAGAAAGCTATCCTACAGGACACGTTCGGTGGTGCTTCAGAGCGATTTGACTTTGAATAATGCATGATTAAGAAATGAAAGTTTGAATGAATGTAATTTAAATTTAAATCCGCCGCGGCACGTGCGGTGGGAGCGGGGGTCTGCGTGCGGGCGGCGGCTTTCCTCACGCCGCTCAAGGTGAGGCTCGGAGGTGAGCGCACCTTCCGCCGTTTCCGCTAAATTGAGCATTTACGCACGTGATTCTGGGGTGATTATCATGCTCCATTACAGCCCCTCTAATTTTCAGGCTTCCAGACGCGGCGCGCTGCATCGACACGCCGCGCACGTTTTCCGTGCGGCTGCTTCCAAACAGGGGGCCGGCCTCTCCTGGGGGATCAGAACGTCTCAGATGCTGACCGCTTTGATGGATTTCACTGAAAACGCTCATTTCGTTAGCGGTTTGGCTTTGGATTTTTATTCAGCGTGTAAAGTTTATTTTTTTACAACGTAATATACAGTATAGTCAGATTCACATATCTAGCCACTTGCTTGTTGTACCCTAAAGATCATGTGTATGTGTGTGTGTGTGCATGTGTATATGCTTGTGGTTGTGTGTGTGTAAGCAGAGGCTCATCATTAATTAAGCAAAAATCCCTGCATTCGTAATGTAATGTATAAAATGCCAGACATGCCTACCTACATTCTACAGAGGAAATGAAAAGGGTGGGGGGGAAAGATGGTAATGGACACCTAAGGAATGAACAGCATCTAGTGCAGGTATTCCTCTCAGAACATGTCTGATAACAGGGCTCTTTCCCCCTGCGACCGTGGCCCCTGCCTGCCCACGTCTGATGAGAGAGAGAGAGAAGCTAATGACAATGTCAGCTTCTGATCCCCACATCTCCCCATTGACACCTTCAATCCCCCATTTGCATATCGTATCTGCGCGGGCCACCGGCAGGGGCATTTTTCAAAAGGCCAGTCGGGATTAAAGTATCACCGTCGACTCACGCAGGCTAGCGAGACAGGCAAAAGGAGAGGCCTAAATCCCTGTCTGTAACAGGGCTAGAACACACGCCGTGGCTAAGCTCTAATCAGTCTCGCCCTCTACCACTCCTCTCTTCCACACTGGGATATGAAGTGCCGCTGGTAATGGTGGACGTAATTACTCTGTCCTATATTGGTATCTGCTTTAGAAAATTTAATAACAAAGCACGAGGGAGCGCGGGGAAGGGGAATGACTTTTCCGCATGTTAGCGCAAAACAAAAGCCGATTCGCTTGAAGGTTGACAATTGTCCTCTGTTGTCAATTGCTTCATATTGCCCATGAAGTATCATAAAGCGACGACTAGAATATGATTTCTGTTTACAGATTGTAAATGGCGCACCCCATTGCATATTCCAATCTGCAGTGTAAAATTTTGAGACTTTGGGGAAGGAAGGAGGGGTGGGTGTCTGCTTTTCTTCCTCCAGTTCTAGATTCCTCTTGAGTAGATTTCACGCCCCACATACACTATTGGTTATTCGGGTATTGCAAGAAACACACGCGTTGACGGTTTATTGCGGAGAAAGCATACACATTATTGTCTTAGATTACCATATTGCAGTTCTCCAGTGGGAAATCTCCCATGGAAATGTGTGTTTTGATGGATGTTTGCTCTGCGGTGAGTGGTAGGCTGGTGAGCCGGTGCCCACGAGGCCACCAGGCCTGGAGCACTGCTGACGGAGAGTGCTTTTAGGAGCCTCCGTCTGGTTTATTTATACGGCTGCAGCTAAGAATCATGGATTTCCAAGGGTCTGGTAAAGAGCGTGCTCTATATCAAAGGCCTTTGTGGCTACCTGCCTCTCGGTTAAGCGACGCTGTAGGAGCCTCCAGCACTTTATCCTGCACCATTTCAGCTGGCTCCAACGGGCACTCTCTCTAACCGTCTTCTGTGAGCACAAGGAGTCTGATTATACAATTTTCATTTCATTCCTTTATTTTCTACCACAAAGAAGACAATCTGTCATTAGGAGGTCTTTGTGGACTGTTTACTGAAAGACCTGTCCTTGTGTCTCCTTTCATGGTAATTTCTTGGGGGCAGGAGGGAGGGCTGTGGCTGAGGGGAAAAATCTCATTTTCATTGGGCAGTATTTACTCTCCACGCTTCTTAAATTGTTCGAGCGGATGGTAGGGAAACTGAAGACCCCTTATTAGTATGCAAAACAATACATTGGATCGCATGCCATGCATCATTTCTGATTGTAGCAGGAAATAATGAAGAAATCAACAGGAGATTGCCCCATTAAGCAATTCGGTTCTGCTTAATAGAAGTGTGTTTGATTTGGTATAATTGTGCAGGAGCATGTGAAATCACTGGGATGTGTCCTTGCTTGTTATTGCAGGCTTCCACAGCTCCACAGCCCAAATATTATAAAAAGAGAGCAAAGCCCCTGTTTGCTGTGTAAATATGTCTTATTAAAAACGAAATGCATTTTGGCAAGAACCACCCATGAATGAGCAACCGCAATAAATGGCCCGCGATTTTCAGTGATTCCAATTTTGATAGCCTCTTGTTAAACACCGTCTTCTGTTGGACTGTTCTGCAAAGTCTTGGAGTGATTCCGCTTTTGTTCCTGTGTGTGCGCATGCGAACATGCTGAAATGTGTATGCGTGTGCCAGCGTGTTTATGTGTGTGTGCATGACGGGTGGAAGGGGGGGGAGTTGGAAAGGATTTCTGAAAGTATTTTGGATCTTATCATTCATGCTGGAAAGAGGAAGTGTAAATTACTTGCTGCTGCGAGTGCAAAATAGTTAATTGTTCTTTATGATTATTATTCATCAGATCCTGACAGCTTGATTGTGGCACCAACATGTTCAGTACCTCACCATCTGCATGTCTCTCATGCCTCTCACGCTGCTATTTTTGAGCCGCTCTGTCTTCCCCCCCCCCCCCGTGACGTCATCTGCCGATTCATCTCGGCGATTTTGATGCGCGAGATTGTCGCGCGCATTTCCGTGCCCCGGCTAAGAAATGCCTTCAAGCAAGGACACAATCATAATAAACAGCACAGAACAATGCCGCGCATCCCCACAGTTGTTTTGGATCTGTTTGCAATTACCCCCTTCCCCTGTGTTTGCCTGTCAGAGGAAATGAGCATGAGCGCTTGATGAAGTTTTAATTTCCTGGATCTCTTCGCTCAGCTTCTAGGTTCAGGCAATATTTTAGAAGTACCGCTTCACAATTTTCTCTCTCTCTCTCGTTCTTTTTCGCTCCCTCACACACATACTTTTTAGTTCTCTCTCGCTCTCTGTTCTGTTATGCAGAATCAAGTATAGAGGGTGTAAAACTAGCTTCAGGAAGTCAGGAAAAAGAAAGAAAGAGGAAAGACGGATGAAAAGCACTCAGGCACAGAGGGTGTGAATTATACAGCAGGTGGGTTAGGGCTGCAGTTGACCTGACTGATGACTGCAGATGCATGATGCTGGGTCCCCATCAGTATTATTGGGGTATTCTCCAGGGGTGCTGAGGGGATTTCTCTCCATCCAGGCAGCCCAGCCCTGGCTCTTGTGAGGCGGTGCGTTGGCTGTGTTGAGTGGCGGGCCGTGTGTTGCCGGGGCTGGCCACAGCACCTCAGTGGGCGGGCCATTAAACAGGCCAGCCACCTGTACTGCTGCGGTGCGGGGGCCGGTGGGGCCCCAAACCCACGCCAGCGCTGACAGGTGGGGGAGCGAACACACGCCCAAAACGCCCGCTGCTTTGTAATGAGGGGGCCGTTCAGCTGCCAGGCCTGCCTCATCTACAGCAGAGCCAAGTGTTCACTTCACATACTACATACACACACACACACACACACATACACTCTCAAGCACATGCACACGCACACACACACACACACACACTCACACTGCCGTATCTGCAGCTGAGCCAAGTCTTCACTTCACACACACACACACACACTCAAGCACAAAAACATACACATACTACATACACACTCTCTCACACACGCAAGTACACACTTACACATACATGCACACATATACAAATGTACACATACTGTACACACATACATACATGCTGACCCTTCTCCTTGTATCCTTGGACAAGGTCTTAACATTTTCTATGGGAATCCTTGTGGAATATGTGGAAATGATGAATACCTGATGAATGATGCCTCTCTGTGTGGAGTTTGCATGTTCTCCCCGTGTTCGTGTGAGTTTCCTCCGGGTACTCCGGTTTCCTCCCACAGTCCAAAGACACGCAGGTTAAGCTGATTGGAGAGTCTTAATTGCCCATGGGTATGAGTGTGTATGGTGTGTGTGCCCTGTGATGGACTGGCGACCTGTCCAGGGTGTATTCCTGCCTTTCGCCCAATGTATGCTGGGATAGGCTCCAGCCCCCCTGCGACCCTGTTCAGGATAAGCGGGTTAGGATAATGGATGGATGGAAAAAAGTCAACCCCCCCCCACCCCCGAAAGTCAAGTACACCACTCCACCACACCTACATCCCTACGTACTACAACAGCCAATTGTAGACAATTTCTGCAGTGCCCCAGTGGCTGTTTCCCACAGAGTGAGCCTGGGATGCGTAATGCACAGCCTCTCACGTGATGTGCAGTGCGTTTGGGCCCTCCTTCAGCCCCCGTCCCAGGCAGGCGCACTCACGGGTGAGAGGAGCGTGCAGCTACAACCTCATGATTTTATTTCAAACATGGCTGGAGGAGCACGGCAAAGACACAGCACTGACCCCTTTGAACCTTCCCAGCTCCCTATGAAATCGCACCGTCCGAGCGCTTTGATCAGCCAATGGTTGAGTGGCGGCCTTCAAGCCACCCATCGCCCCGCATTAGCGTCTTTAGGCCCTAATCTCCCCCGTGTTTGATTTGTTCACTGAACTGATCACCCAACAAATCGTCTCCACGCTCCACCGACGTTCCCTCTCCAACTTTCTCGGCTCTCTCCCTCCACTGCCTCCGCACCTCCCCTCCTGACTTCCTGTGGTAAACACTGAGACCCGCAGACGGGCGGCTCCTAACCCATCGCAATTAAAAGCTTCGCTTCGGCCAAGCTGCACCGATCGGCGCGTGACTTCCAGAAGGGGAAGTCGTGAAGCGTCCTGGCTAACTAATGTCGGAGTGAGCTTTGAATCGGGAGCTTCTGCGGCACTGACCCTAGGGTTTAGCGGAGCCCTGCGATGGTGCGCCTGTCTGGGAGTTATGGTGCTGTATCTATTAGCACCCGCTGCGTCATGTTAGCATCGGCATAACATCACAGAGAGTGAGAAGTCATAAGAGGGATGGGGTGGATGAGGTTCAAGCGTCATCAGATTTGCTCCCTCCATTCTGTCACCTGCCTGTATGGTGAAATCAAGGGCACGGCAACAATCTGTCATGCTGAGCATCCTTGAACAATGAGCAGTTTTACATTTGCACACTGAGTATGTCTTAAATCACTTCCTGTCAAACTATTTGAAGGTGTTGATATAACCTACAACACCAGTGTTAATTAAGGTCTTTGTTTTGTATATTCAACTTCTGTGTTTTGGAATTTTTTAATTTTTTTTACTTTGTACTATTTTCAATAGTCATTTCTTCATATTCTGAAATTTTGCTCCATGGTTTTACTTCAAACCTTTTTTTAAACCGTATTTGCTAGACATGTTCAATAAACAATATCAGCATTTCAGAATATCACCATTAAAATGTCTTTATTTTGTTTAAAGCAATATAAGCCTGAATTTAGGTATGTTTGGCTGGATTTAAAAATGATAGTCCGAAAAGGAAACTTGCAAATGTCAACATAAGGTACGATAATGTTGTGCATCCAGGCTAATGTAAAGAAAAACAATCTGTGTTCAACAGGTTTACTTTTTAACCGGCAGATGTAGATGTAAACAGTGCATTCACTTTCAACATAGTTGATATATGGCCCAGAGTTTTCCACAATTACTTGGAGAAGCTCCAGAGTCTGGCTCATTTGTCACAATAAACCATAAACTGCAAAGAAAAACTGCTCCACAGTTTGTAATTGCACTAAGAGGATTGATCCGTGCTGGAATGAATTACAAAATATCCCATTTTCCTCGCCAACAATGTTAATCTAAAAAAAACCTCCTTTATTAAATGCAGTGGTTTGGTGAGTGAGAGATTCCCATCTACTCATACTTGTGGTTTCACAAACACTTCCTTGTTGTAACCCCCTTCCTTCACCCAGTGTAACCTGAAGATGTGATTGCACGCTATGTGATCATACAGAATTGCTTTCAGCCTAGTGAAAGGCATAAAAGGCCATTTCCTCCCCAGTAGGTGCACTGATTTTACAGTGAACATTAACTTTGCAAACAAGATTACAAAACTTACAAAACTTTACATGGCCAACTATGCCTCAGTTACAGTATATTTGAAGTAGTCAGCGGAGACAAATGTCAACCCAGTCCTCTGCAGCTAACGGTCAGCCCTGCTCTTCTGTTTATAATTGAGTCATTATTCTAATCTAAGAAATCCACCGCTTTGCCCAAACTGTAAGAGAGTAATAGTTTCAGAGCTCATCCTTTTGATTAGCTCTGCTGCAGGTTGACTAAGATGTATGTCAGACAGGGCACTGTAGAACACGGGGTTTGGACACCTTAGAGCTATTGACCTTGCATGTGCGTGAGCACTTTGCTTTTAGTGTACTTACAAGCTGGCTGCTTGGTGTCTTCTTGCTTGTGGCAGTTTTGCAATATTTCTGATGGCTGCCACTGGTCCTTTTCCCACTCTAAATTATTGATGGCTCAGAGAATGAGTGCCTAGCCTACAGTTGCATGTTGACTTCCTGCTAAGAATGAAGATGGAAAGCATTAAAAGGCACCCGGAGGTTCTTGTAAAGACGTATAAATCCTGAGAACAGCATCTGGTTGACTGCACTGCACATTTAAGAGCCAGCTATAGAGTGATATTAGCTTATTCATTTTTTTTAAAATATATGTTTATTTAAATCTCCTTAAATATTCTGATAAACCTGAAATTTTAACTGTTTGGATTTTGTTGTTATAAGTGTACAATCCTAGATGCAGTTTAGATCTCCTTATTCGTTGGCTAAGACACGTTATTGAATGTGAGGTTTCATAAACCTCTCAATGGGAGCTGTGTTTTGTAGGGACTCATCTATTTTGCATGAAACATACTGTTTTGCTGTACAACGTGTCATCCTCTTTTGGTTTGGTGATTGACAGCACATGTAGTGCTACCCATAATAGAGTTCATAAAAGTCTCAATATTGCATCACTAAAATATCACTAACAGGGGCAGCCTGGTAATTCATGCATTACAAAAACTATCATAAGGATGTGAACAACGGACATGTATCATCTACATTTACCAGAACTATAAAAATGCCCAGGGAACAAAATACATTATTGGATGGACATTTTAACCATTTTAACAGATGAAATGTCTGTCTTAGTTTAAGCTTCTCATTAGATATGTGAAAGCCTAATTAAACATGGTTAAAGGCAAGCGTATAAGAAAGTGCCTTCTTGCTGTGTAGTCTAATCTATAAGCGTAATAACTCATGGGTGTAAGACAGGGTTGATGTCTTGGAGAACAGCCCAGGGTTTTAGGGAGGACAAGTGAATATTATTGGCATTATTGCCGCATCACCAACTGGCAACCCAGTAGGAGCCAGGCCATTTCCAGTTACAAAGTAAAAGCGATCTGTCTCTAATCGTTGGCTCAGCATTAAGGATTTATGCTCAGGCAAATCAAAACGTCTGCCATTAGATTATTATCTTTCCATGTGAAAACAGCGGGGCATACTAAAGAGTACACACTACACAGACTCATCATCACTTAAACAGGGAAAATAGAAAATGAGCCACAGTACACTAATATGTTTTAGGTTGGCAATGTAATATAAAGGTGCAGGAACTGGGACTTGGTTGATTTCCAGGTTGGGGGTACTTCCATTGAACCTAATGCACAGATAACCTGAATTGCTTTTGTAACTATCCAATACTATAAATGGATAATACAGATATGTATAATAAAAAATCCTGTGCTGTGTATGCTGAATGAGTGTTTGCTAAATGCCTAAATGTAAATATAATGTATGCTGCTCAATGGAATGGCATGGGAAGAAAGCTTCTTGGTTTTTCTTCAGTTTGTCCTGCAGTGGCATGCACCCAAGCACTACAATCATAGCACAATATAACAATGAATACAAATATCTATAACACTGCATACAAACAGGAACTAAAGTAAAGTGATCATTGCTAATTAGCTGGTCCCTTTGGAACAAAATTTGAATATCTGAACCACCAATAACTTTGAAATGACAATCATTTTGCATCTCATTGCTCTGACAACAAACTTGTTTAGAACTGCCATATTCTATCAAAAAATAATAATTGTAGAATAATTTTTAAAGAATGATTTCAGAAGCAGGGCAGTTAGCGATTTCACTCCTTCCCATCTGGTCAGGTTTCTCAATGTGAAATGCACATAGATGTCAATAATTGCCAGATGGTGCAAATTGACTCCCACCTCACTCAGACTGTTGGAGATGTGATGATAACATGAATTAATACATAATTCTCTATGATTTAAAAAAATGGGTAAGGTGATAGTGACTTTTTTATTTCGACAATTAGTTTCTAAATTGTATTGTGTTTTTCCTAGCTCAGAGCCCATCAGCCGGTTCTAAAAAATCTGACTAACATTTTTTGGCAGGAAGCAGCAGATTTGTATTTCAGGTTGGTTTCTAATCATCATCACCATCATTGGTAGCAACAGTTGTGGTGTGAAACCATTTGCTTCTGCAAATACAGTATATTGGGCATTTCTCTGAACAATTGACATGAGTTTATATCCCAGTTATCTTTTTAATATGCTTATCTAATTTAATCTTGAAATTTTAATTTATATTATAAACCAAATTCTATGGTTCTTTCTTTTTTTTTTTTTTTTGGTCCTGATTTGATGCTTTTTGGGGCAGGATTAATTCACCATCTAGATGGATGAATTCTATAGATAGAGATCAGCAACAGTAAACCAATACAGAGATTTCAGTTTGTAATAGACTACTTTTATTCTTAGAATACTCCATTACCCAATGGGTATGGGAGACTAGCTGTCACAATAACTGTGAACTGTGAAACTAGAGGGTGCTATTGTGCATGTGAAACTCTTGCAAGAATGTATACTGCAAATCGACCTTTTTACCTTTTACCATTTTATGGAAATTCTGATATTCAAATAATAAGATGATCATAATTTCAATTTTTTATTTCCATTTGTCATTCACTTTTTGCAAATGTTGTTTTTCATTCAAAAGAGGCAACTAGCAAAAATAGCTGTTGCAAAAAAAGCTGGGTTTTTCTTCATTTTTGAGGTCACGGTGAAAGTAGACCTAAGTGGAGGACTTTATGTAAAACTTATGTATATAACCTCCTCAAATACAAATACATTATTTAACAGCAAGAAGCACAGTACTACCACATTTTATTCTGAGTGCTGTCTGACAACAAAAACCTAAAAACAAATCTATAGGACACCTCATAAAAGTCATCACATTAACTCCAACTTGATGGTTTCTGTCTACAAATGTTAACTTCAATGCAATGGATACACATAGAACAAATGGGTCTCAGCAGCAGTTACATAAAAAACAATTTAATGGAGTTTGGATTCAATTCACTGAATATAAAAACTTGCAAGGCTTACATTGCAGGACTGCCAACATCCAGTACGGTATGTAAACAATGTCAAAATTATGATTCAGAAGCTGTTTGTGCTGTGATGGGTAACTTCTGGTAACTCAAAAGAGCCAGTGTTACCCTCACTGGCAGCTCATTGCAGTTCTAACCCTAATTTTGACCACATTTTGCTTACTATAATAACCGTGGCATGGAAGAAAATGGTGTTAAACGCTGAATAAAGGAATCACGCATAGAATAAATATTGCATGTACTTAAATAAGAATTGATCAGCATTTGATCAGCAAGAATTGAGTTGCAAGATAGAAAACAAATGAATGAAAATGATTAACAAAAGGTTTTCACAGCTTCTTTGCCATTGACAAAGACAAATTAAACTTTTTGGTTTCAGATTTTCTTTTTTTCACTTGATGGTGGAGGGTCTTTTTTAACTGTTACAGTATATAATATAATGAATGTATGACATTGTTATAAAATTATACATTTTCTAATCATTTATACAGTGCATCCGGAAAGTATTCACAGCGCTTCACTTTTCCCACATTTTGTTATGTTACAGCCTTATTCTAAAAAAACAATAAATTCATTTTTTTCCTCAAAATTCTACACACAACACCCCATAATGACAACATGAAAGAAGTTTTTTTGAAATTTTTGCAAATTTATTAAAAATAGAAAACTAAGAAATCACATGTACATAAGTATTCACAGCCTTTGCCATGAAGCTCAAAATTGAGCTCAGGTACATCCTGTTTCCACTGATCAACCTTGAGATGTTTCTACAGCTTAATTGGAGTCCACCTGTGGTAAATTCAGTTGATTGGACATGATTTGGAAAGGCACACACCTGTCTATATAAGGTCCCACAGTTGACAGTGCATGTCGGAGCACAAACCAAGCATGAAGTCAAAGGAGTTGTCTGTAGACCTCCGAGACAGGATTGTCTCGAGGCACAAATCTGGGGAAGGGTATAGAAAAATGTCTGCTGCTTTGAAGGTCCCAATGAGCAGTGGCCTCCATCATCCGTAAATGGAAGAAGTTTGGAACCACCAGGACTCTTCCTAGAGCTGGCCGCCCGTCTAAACTGAGCAATCGGGCAGAAGGGCCTTAGTCAGGGAGGTGACCAAGGACCCGATGGTCACTCTGTCAGAGCTCCAGCGTTCCTCTATGGAGAGAGGAGAACCTTCCAGAAGGACAACCATCTCTGCAGCAATCCACCAATCAGGCCTGTATGGTAGAGTGGCCAGACAGAAGCCACTCCTTAGTAAAAGGTACATGGCAGCCCGCCTGGAGTTTGCCAAAAGGCACCTGAAGGACTCTCAGACCATGAGAAACAAAATTCTCTGGTCTGATGAGACAAAGGTTGAACTCTTTGGCATGAATTCCAGACGTCATGTTTGGAGGAAACCAGGCACCGCTCATCACCTGGCCAATACCATCCCTACAGTGAAGCATGGTGGTGGCAGCATCATGCTGTGGGGATGTTTTTCAGCGGCAGGAACTGGGAGACTAGTCAGGATTGAGGGAAAGATGAATGCAGCAATGTACAGAGACATCCTGGATGAAAACCTGCTCCAGAGCGCTCTTGACCTCAGACTGGGGCTACGGTTCATCTTTCAGCAGGACAACGACCCTAAGCACACAGACAAGATATCAAAGGAGTGGATTCAGGACAACTGTGAATGTCCTTGAGTGGCCCAGCCAGAGCCCAGACTTGAATCCGATTGAACATCTCTGGAGAGATCTGAAAATAGCTGTGCACCGACGCTCCCCATCCAACCTGATGGAGCTTGAGAGGTGCTGCAAAGAGGAATGGGCGAAACTGCCCAAAGATAGGTGTGCCAAGCTTGTGGCATCATATTCAAAAAGACTTGAGGCTGTAATTGCTGCCAAAGGTGCATCAACAACGTATTGAGCAAAGGCTGTGAATACTGAATAATGTGATTTCTTAGTTTTTAATTTTTAATAAATTTGCCAAAATTTCAAAAAAACTTCTTTCATGTTGTCATTATGGGGTGTTGTGTGTAGAATTTAGAGGAAAAAAATGAATTTATTCCATTTTGGAATAAGGCTGTAACATAACAAAATGTGGGAAAAGTGAAGCGCTGTGAATACTTTCCGGATGCACTGTATAGTTTAAATGGCACAAATGGTACTACTGTTCTTCAAATCAAGATGTCTTCTTTATTATTGTTCAAACAACATAACTTCACACCTAACTAGTATCTGCCTGATTTGAATAGTCATAAGTAGTTCCACTATGAACTTGAATTGTAGTGTAGGGGGTACCCCACCCTTCTTTTTCATAGTCGACACAGGTTCTTGATGTGATATTATTGTTTCCTACTGTTTGACAAACCTTTGACAAATATGCACCGAAGATACTGTAAACTAAAAAAAATAATACAGTGGACATAAACTTTATTTCCAACCCATGTAAAGTAGTGTGCTTTATTAATGATTCAATGGAATCATCCAAAGTCTTAAATTTTTCAAATAAAGAAATATTTCTGCTGGAAAATCGCCATACGACCAAGTCAGATTCCTAGCAGAGATAAGCAGTTTTTTTTTGGCAAAGTTCCCGGTACTTTTGTATTCACTGTGTCATTGATCTTACACTGAACCACTGGCAGCAACACATCTCCAAAACATCAAAGACCCACCAGTTGATAGTAGGCATGAGTTGCTTTTCCTTGTATGTATTCCTCTTTTGGCACCAAACATGTTTATGGTCAGTACTTCAAATGTCAAAACATTAAATTTTGGTCTTACCCGACCATAGCACTCTTCCACTCATAATTACAATGACGTTTGGCAAACAGATGCTTGGTTTTGTCTATTGTGCTCAGTGATGGCTGTCTTCATGCCACCCTTTCAAAGACTTTGTTGGTTTGCCCCAAGATGCAACCAATCTCTGCAAATCTTGGCATCTTTCTGGCCTCCCTCACCATCTTCCTCACCATGTGTGGGGACAGCGTGCACTTACTTCCTCTTCCTGGCAAGTCTGCAACCATTCCATATGTTTCACATTTTGCATTATTTCCTTTACAGTGCTAAACGGTCATTTTAACCATTTATGTATTTTTTGCACCCAATACCACACTTGTGACAATCAATTACCATCTGTCTCTTCTGAATTGACAGTTCTTTGGCTTTTCCCATGCTGATGGATGACAACGGGGATTTTGCATGCTTGCTACCTCATTTTTAAAGCCTAGTGAAACATGAAGTGATGGGATGACACAATAGCCTAGTTCATTTAGACTGAGATTAGATTTAATTCACAATTTCACTTTTTTGATTTTATTTATAATAATTGTTCAGGCTGCCAATAATTTTGACACTAATTCTGACAATTAGGCTACTTAATAAAAAACAACAGTGGTATGCAGAAGAGCATCTCTGAACACACAACGCATCATAACACTAAATGGATAGGCTACAGCAGTAGACGTCCAAAAATAAGTCTAATAAATAAGTAATAAAGTGCTCGGTGAGTTTATCGCTATATGGCAAACAATTTCTTACCGCTTATGGAGACACCTGGAACCTCAGACTCAATGGTCCATTTTTAACAATTGTTTACAGTAGTTAGTAAGAAACATAGGGAATGTTGCTGTTGTTGAATGTCTTAATACCCTTTATGGTGTAGATTAAATCAAAGAATTTGGCCAATTTCTTCCAAAAATTCACTCCGTGGAAGGAACAAAGGTAGAAAAATAGGCTACAGGAAAATGCTAGCTTTTCCAATGCGCGACTGAAGTGCACGATCCAGTGTTACTGTACTGTAAATAACTGTCGAGATAAATAATAAATAATATCTCATTTGAATGACTTATTCACCGATTTAAAATATACAAAATATATTCGTGTTATCACGTTCATATAATAGCGCTGCATGCAAGAGAATGATCATGTGGAAAAGTTTTGTGCAGAAACCGCCGTCGAAAAAGAAAGTAGCACTATCATCGACCGCATTAAATTGAGTCGCCTCACGGTCCAGGCGCGCAGCAACACTCGTAAATAAAAGCAAGAGACAATTACAAAACATATTGAAGTGAAACAGAATTAACGTTGGAGAGTAGCTGTGAGGTCAGTATTTACTGTATAGGCTACAAATCGCGCAATACGTTACTCAAATATAAGGGAAGTACGTAAGCGCAATTTGTAAACTATAAAATTGTTTCATTTTAAATGAAGATTAGTCCTATTTAAGAGCTGCCCTTGTTTACAAACAACGTGGATCAATCCACTTTTGGATACGTGGCTCTAAGGTCCACTGTTGTGGTTACAGCCTACTGATTGTAATGATGTTATGATTATTATTATTATTATTATTATTATTATTATTATTATTATTATTATTATTATTATCCTAACATGTGATGGTCAGTTATGCTTTGCCTGAAAGAAACTGGCTTCACCCATGCTAAATGTATTAATGCTGGGGGAAACAAAACTAAAATTATTATTATTCCAAAACACTGGTTTTGGAAGCATATATCCAGTTCTTTGTTCAGGGAGACATAATACACTGTTAGTTTCATAAGATTCTATTTTTTTAAAACAATGACGAAGTGTGATTACTCTGACAAAAATATGGTATACCTACTGTGACAAAAAATATATATGCACTATACAGTTTAAAAATGCATGAAATGTCCGAAGATTGTGAAATAAAATAATAATATAGAAATAAATACATAAAATACATTTAAGAGTAGAAGCCAAGTACCAGCTTTGCCAAATGTGGTTTGCATGTGTCTGTGGAAACAGTGTGGCAGTCCTCTTATTCTGAGTTTATTCCACAATGCACTTTAAAAAAAAAATCCAGACGGCGATATGCAGGCTGAAGTATACATTTTCAATTTGTGCAACAACAAAAAATAAAAAAACATAAACATGCAATCTAATTACAAAACAAAACCTTAATGTTACAGCATAGGCCTAATAACGAAGCCTAGTCGCAGTTGTTAGGTTTTGCCCATAGGTGGCAGTATTTCAATAGTTTTTATGAAAGCATAACATTTCTTTACACGGTGAAGCTGTTCAGATATACAGAGCGAATTTCCAAAGCACGAACTGCCTACTAAAACTTTGAAGCGAAGTTGTGATTTACACGTGGTAGTAATCGATTTAAGCTTACATGACTTAGAAATTGTTTATGGATAGGCATTTCCAAAAGTATGAAAGGCCATTATAGTTTAAATTATGTAGACTATATTTTGGTTTGTGATCTGTTCAGTCAGAGTATTACGTACATGCACACACATACAGTGCAGTACGTTAGTATTTGGACAATGGTACAATTTCTGTTGTTTTGGCTCTGTACTACTCCAGTAAAATGCAGGCTGTCACATTTAATTTGAGGGTATTTCCATCTATATCGGGTAATCCATGTTGGAATTACAATACATAGTCCCCCCATTTTAGGGGACCAAAAGTAATTGGCCAGTTGGCTTCTCAGCGGTTTCTGATTAGTCCAGTGTATTCAATATTTTCCTTAGTGCAGGTATAAAAAACTTTCAGTATCTAGTATTGAATCTAGGCTTTTGATTGCCTTTGGAGACTGTCATTAGCATCTGTTAACTGTTTGGAACATGATTAAGAAGAAAGAGGGCACTGGTGATAGCAAGAACATTTTCGTATTCTTATGATAAACTTATGTTACTTTTTTGAACAAAGGGCTCATATGAGTGGGATTCAACAAACACACCTAATTTCAGACAACTGTCCCAAACTGTTATATTACAGTATTTATGGTACTGTTGGTTGGTTGGTTGGGTCGGATAGATGGCTAATGGAATTAACAAGAACAAGGGATGACTGATACCTGATTGGATATACTGTGGTTCCTTCGTTTTTGACAAAACATAATAATATGTTGGACCATTGATAAACTTTGTCTTTTTTCTCATAAACAATCCACTGAAATACATTTTTTTAAACATTTGAGGCGAGAACTAAGCATTGCAGTTGCCAAGTCATGATTCACATTTGATCTGCAATGCCTAGTTTGAAAGTTTGATCCAAGTTCAGCCCACAAGACCTTTTTCCAGAACTTCATAAGCTGCTTTAGGTAGTACATAGTAAACCATAACCTGGCCATCCTGTTTTTGCAGTGGTTTGCATCTTGCACTGTAGCCTATTTAGATCTGTTCGTGAAGTATTTTGTGGAGAGTAGTCAATGACACATACACAGAAGTGTTTCTGATCTGTCAGACAGGTATTTGGGGTTTTTATTATGGCATTTTGTTGTGTCATATCCATGTGTCTGCCTGAAGTCTGCAACCGATATATATCACCAGAAACTGGGTATCTTCCCTGGTGATGCTCTGCCAGGCCTGTACTACAGCCATCTTCAGTTCTTATTGGTTTCTGGGGTGCTTTGCCTATAATGCTCCTGTCTTCAGCAAGTGAATCAAATGTTCAGATTCAGAAATGGGGATTTACTTGGCCAGCGAAGAACATTCCACATTCCTTGTTTGCTTTAACAGCACTGTATGTTTGGGGCCATTGTCCTGATGCAAGGTGAAGCACCGTCCAAAGCATTCTGAGGGATTTGGTTGGATCTCAGTAGATAAGGGGCTTCTGTATACTTTGGAATTAATCCTGCTGCTATTCTCAGCAGTCACATTATCGATGAAGACAAGTGAGCCAGATCCAGCGGCAGCCAAACATGCCCAAGCCAAGTGGTTATGGTGGTAGTCTTTCACACATATATACCTACATCCTGGAGAACATTCTTGATCTGTTTGACAGTTGATAGGGTTATTTTGTTCTTCAAAATTGAATATATCCACTATAGTGATGATCCATTTATTCAGATTTTTCAGACTCATGGTGGTCTGCTTTACTGGCACCGACAATTATTTGCTTGTTGAGAGACAACAGCAAATTCCAGAACTAGAATCAACTCTTGACCCTTTGTTAGTTTTCTTGTTCATGGACTAGTGACACAGAGAAACACAGCTGCCCAAGAAACAGCTGAGTAGCCAACTGTCCAAGGGCTATAATTCCTCCACGGTTCACTCAAATTAAATATGATATCTGGAGCCAAATCAACAAAACAACAAAAAATGTTTTGTCCTAATATAAATACATTATATTATATGGAGAGAGAGAGAGAGAGAGAGAGAGAGAGAGAGAGAGAGCGAACAAAAATGCTCAGTAGGCTACAGTAGCCTTGTTGTTTAAAGCTATTTATCAATATGAGACAGGATTAAGATGAACTCATAAGACAACGGTAAATTTTGTGTTGTGATAAGTGCCGGAAAGAATTGATAACAGACTGATACATCATTATAGACGAGCAATTAATTGAAACGGCAAAGATTTCAATTTAGGATACGTACATTCATAATAATTTCCTCTTTGCTTTCCAGCTAGAGTGGAATACATATCGAAAAAGTATTATTTACCATTGATAATATCGTTTACACATAATGCATGGCTCCTCTCATTTCCACCGACAGTGGATTATTATAGCCTATATTATTTCCATCTTCACGGGCGACATTTGGGGAAAATTAACCGAGAAAAAGGTTTGATGCACTCATAGGAGCCAGGATGTGTCATAGCTACTTGTTGTGTATTGCTGCATTCCTGGAGATTTCGAATGTGTATGCGAATATTTTTCAGTTCAATCGAATGCACTTTCAAATAAATTTAAGTAAAGTTAATGGCAGCCTACCTTTAAATGAAGGAATTTGCCGATGGTCAGACTAGGGATAGCCGGCAAAGCTGCTGTAAAAAATCTTTCAGGAACGTGTTCAGTCAGTCTGTATAATAAGCATGCAATCTCCAACAAATATTAGGCTATTCAGCAGCATTGGCTACAACATGTATTGATAAGGCTATGCATCTTGATAGAGACCCAAATTAGCCTATATGACTACGTAGCCTAGATTCATGGGATATAAAGAGAAGATAGCCTATCACATACATTAATTAATTAATTTATTGATTAATATAGCTTACGCTACTTTCTTAATCTTAAAATAAAAAAATATGGGCTTGAGGCAGCTCCTGTACCGAAACAGTTAACGCATGCGACATGCAAATGAGCCCGTATGCCCGGAGAATACAAGGGGCTGGGTTTAAACGATGTGGCGTACGGGTAGTACTGTACGCTGACGAGGTTCGGCTAGCACAGTGCCAGTCTAGCGCTAAAGCATTTGAGGAGGGGAATGCATGTCTGTGAATTTGTGCAGCGAGGTTGCAACCCAAACCGGCGAAAACGGACGATGGCGAACCAAATGAAGGACGCATTCGGAGGAGACTGCCTTCTCATCTGAAGGAATGCTGACCATCACGGACATCCTCTAGTGAATGAACATTCGAATAAAGTAGTCGAGGATCAATTGATAGGAACGAACACGCCGAATCGCTAACAGAAATCCGTTACTGTAGCTGTGAGAGACAGGCAGACGTGCGGCTCCTCGCATTGGCTTGTTGGATCTGTATGAATGAAACGGCTTAGCATACCTAAGATTTTCTACCAGTTGTGAAGGGATACTATGCAGCCTGAGCATTGCTGAACCTCACCGCATCAGACATTCTCATCGTGGGATTCGGAACATTTTGATGTGGATACAATCATAATCATTCATAAGAAAAGAGGAAAGCGCCGTAACCATTTGTGCCAATAGAGGGAAGAAGGGAAAACCCAATTTGTCACTGAAAGGTGAGTGTGGACAGTTATGCCCTTGCGTTTATTTCAAGATAATTACAAGACACGAAATATTGTGCTGTGGAGCCTTTTGGATGCGGATGCATATGAGTACTGATGCTAGCTGGCTAGCTGTACACATTATGTCAGTTCGGCTTGACGAGCTGTAATGCCGTGCTGTTGTAGGCTACTGTAGGCTAACTATTACTGACAGACGGATAGTCTACTATTTTATTTAGCCTATTAATTAGGTAGAGCTTTGCCAATACATTGTGCTGATTTGATTTCCCTAACGTTCCCAGCCGTGCTGAAAGCACGTCATTGGCGTATTTGAGACAAGTGCAAATACTGTTTCCTTTCTTATGGACTGGGTACTAGCAAATACACACCGATTTAGAACCCCCACATTTTTGTTCTGTTAAAATTTTTTTTTGGCGTTTCCCGTCTTCAGTTTCGTATCTCGCCTTTTAGTGGTATTTTTTCAGTTATTGTTTGACTACGTGTGTAGTGTTTCGCTTTTTGCACCTTAACACAGCATATGGCATTTTTAGATACTCGCATCAGGGACAGTAAACCATATGGTATGTGGATTAGGATAATTATACGTCGTTATATTAATTTTCTGTGTGTACATTTATTTTTGCCCAGTAATCCTGACAATTGGATATATCACTGCTTGAGTCGTATTGCAAATGAGAACAATTCTAAGTATCTTCATTTGTTCTGAGGGTAAATTATTTATTGGCGATGGATGCTTAGCCCCCCGACCCCCCTCCCCCCTTTCCATAGACACACACGCACACACGACATACAAATATTTACGAGAAAGTACATTTTGTTTGCCTTGAATAGGGAACATCAGTGGTGTAACCTTGATTGCGAACTTGCACTTTCGGCTACAAGATTCAGAAGCCAAAGTGCTAGAATTTACGTTGGCTACAGCACTACGCCTTTCATGTTAAAATTGATCTGAACCTCTCTGCTTTACAGTTCACCTTGGAATATTCCACTGGATAGGCTACATTGACTTATATCCACATAATATACACGATACTTCTCTGTTATTTGAATGTTATAATTTTAGAATTTCAATTATTTTCCTTTTCACTCGTCATTCTTAAATGCTGTCCGTTTATTTTTTAACGTTGCGGCGTATAATAAAAAAGCTCACGCACCTAGTGGTATTGAAATAGACACTGTTTTGTCTGATGCGATATAGCTAATTCACAATTTTTCCTCTCGTTTTGAGGCTGGTCTGTCCACGCACTGAACTAGCAGATGCACTCACAAATCTTAATTTTCCCTATACGGGGCGCGTAAGTGGTTCTTCCCTGACACCGACTCTATAGAAAACAATACTGTTCTAAGTAGAACATTGCTTTACATTTGCATTAAAATAAGTTGCATCTGCTATGAATGGAAGACTATAGGTTAATTGACCATGCGCTGAACGCATTTTTCTTTTAGTTTGGGAAATGATTTAGTTTGAGACATGTTGTGTGCGTGTAAGTTAACTGTCCGCCTCGAGTCGTTATTTAAGTGTCCTATCACCAAGTGAACGGGAGTGTGAATACAATTTGTTGCCTGGTCAGAATAAAACTTACACACATGCTTCGGTTTAATTACCCCCCACCACACCAACAAAAAACGAAAAAAAGATGATACTAACTTTTTACAAAATCCGAGGAGTTGTATCAGGGTATGCCCGTTGTAGCTAGAAACTTCCAGTAATTTAACTGAGACAATCTCTCCACCAATTCGTTCTTCTCCAGATTTATCAGGATGAATCAGGAATACAAACACTGAATTCATTATTTTCTTTCAGGATTCCTCCTTTTAATACTGCACACTTCAGATACTTCTGTCATGGATATAGGTGTGTGGTTCCTGAACTGCGCATGCAATTAATTATTAAGTAAATAAATAAGTAGATCGATAACAAAACCTTTATACTTTGCAGGGATTTTTGTAAATGTTTGCACAAACAGTGGAATGGAATGGACATGAAAGCAAAAAAAAAAAAAAAATGAGAGCAGAAATTAAAATTTAATCTCCAACTGAGTTTTCTTTACCTTTATTAATTTTTTATGAGTCGGCCTTTGAAGGTATGGAATGACTTTCTCACCTTTCTCCTTAAATCCACTGGGATTTCACAATGTTATTTTTGTTGGCTCTTAGATTCTTTATGGTTAAGGTCTGGAAGGTATTCATACATTAAGTTAGCTTCAGAACCTTTATTTATATAAAAAATAAGTGCAGTATATTCTTTTAAATATTATTGGCTATTATTATAAACATTCTGGGCTATTATTATGCTATTACCATTTCCGTATTGTATATGATGTGTATTGACCACATTGCTGTCTTGACTCCCTGCTTCGTTTAATTTTAAACGACTCACTTTGTGACCAGTTTTGTGGAAGTGATTGGTGTTTTTATTACCAGACACTGTCAAAGAGGTTTTCTTGGTGAAGTCTCTTTGAAGCCCTCTGTGGTTTTGCATGCAATTTTAATATCAGTCCTCTGTTCTTTTTAATGTATTACTTTTAATCTCTTTGAAGGGAAAAAGGCAGGGAAGGGTTGTTGGGAAGCTCACCTTCACAGACTGATCAATCACTGGGGTTAATGACACAAAGCTGAAGGGAATTGGCTCAATAGGGTCTATACGCATTCAACTCCCCAGTCCTGCCAATGGGGCAAGTTGGTATTTACTGTATTTATTTATTTCATTCTATTTTTTCCCAGGGTGGGGTGATCTTGTTTGCTTTTCACACTCATACAAACCAAACAAGCCCTTCCCGGTCCTTGTGTGTGATCTCAGTCCTTATCGCGTCAGACGCTAGGGCAGGCTCATATTCAGATGGCCAAAAAAACCCAAAAAAACAAAACCCTTTATCTCCCTGAGCCCTGACCTGAGCTTATTGATTTGCTTATGTCAGTTCACTATATTAACCGTTTCTTGCTGGATAATTGGGAGGCATTATGCGCTTAAGGACGGCTTGTCCTTCTTTAGTGTGCTTTCATGCCTTTATTGTGGAGGTCACAGAGTGGAGTGAGGCCGTAGCAGTAGGGTGCGGTGGCCTGTGGGAGTTCCAGAAGACGACAGGCCAGAACCGGACGCAGGTCGCCGCTAAGCGCCTTACCGGAGAACTTGGTTTACAGAGCAGGAGGTCAGAAAGTAAAACCTCCGCTGTCTGAATTATCCAGCTGAGCCGTCACAAAGTTCCTTGGCTCGGCGATGTATCAGATACGCAGCCCTAAGACGCGACAGCTGCCATGGATTTTTTTCCACTTTCGGAGATTATGAGCACCCCTTTATCCCTGTTATTTAAAGGACTTAGCCTTCGCCCCCCCGTGCGTTTCCCACAGCCTGCTTCACTTAGGTGGGCCTTTGTGATAGCCGCGCGCGTACGGTGGTGACGATGGCCGCGGTGGCGGACGCACACGCATCACCCGCTCGTTCTCCTAAGGCATCCCTGTCACCGCCACTGCTGCTTGCGGCTCAAGAGCGCCCCCTACAGACACCCTCTCACCGCGCACACCATCTTGGTTCTCTGCTCTAACAGGGCTCCATAAACTGTAACATTACCTTGGAGCTTCATCAATGCCCCCATGGGCTACTGAGTTACACACCCCAAATGTTATTACAATGCACAGGGCATGCGCAGATATGGGAATGGAAGCTCTAGCAGCGGCAGTGGAGGGAGCACGGGAGAGGGTGTTTGTGTATGTGCCGTGTCACCAACACGCCGAACACCAGGCCCCGCGCACCCCGGCGTCCCCCACCCCCTCTCCCCAACAGCAGCCGCACTCCACCATGTTAAGCTTGAGAGATTCTGACAAGTCGCTATGCATGCAGGCGGAATCCTTGACCTATTTTTTAATGAGTGAACGGTACTAGTGCGTTCAGTGCCTGCGTTTTCACGGCGGAGTGACCCCCCTCTCCCCCGCCCCCCCCTCTGCCCCTCACTTGCCCTGCAGGGCTCTGTGTGTTCGCTGGCTCATCCCTCAGACATATAGGGCTCCACTTGCTCTATGCTGAAGTGCACAGCCCCCTTGTTTGTTTGTTCTAACGCGGTCGGTCCTTCCCCCTCCTCCTCCTCCTCCTCCCTCCGCGGTGTTTATCTGAATCTCTCCACTGTCCGGCTGTCAAAACACAGATCTCTATCCGTCTGACCCAGACGTGCTTTAGTCCGCGCGGCACGGTGTGTGCGTGCGATGAGGCGTGCGCGTTTATGCGCGAGTGTGTTTGTGCGTACGCGTTTGTGTGTGTGTGCATGCAATCATGCGTGCGCGTTTATGCGCGTGTGTGTTTGTGCGTGCGCGTTTGTGTGTGTGTGCATGCAATCATGCGTGCGCGTTTATGTGCGCGTGCGTTTATGTTGTGACGTTGTGACGTTGAGTAGTTATTTAAGCTTTAAGACATCGCTGACATTCAGAAATATCTGGGGCCCTTTTTCAGGGCATGTTTGTCCACGGTCTCCAACAAGGAATTAAAATGTCCGTGCCGAGGTTTGGGGGGGTTGGGCGTTTGAATGGGAAATCCATTCACCACCGTTCACCGTGGAAAACAGAAAAGAGCCTTCCCCAATCAGCTGGCTGTGTGCCCACTGCCGGAGCAAAGAGCGGCCTCTCTCCCCCGCCCCAAACCGCGGCGAGTCTCCAAACAGCAGGCTGTGCTTGTTTACCTGTTTTCCTTCCGTAAATACGGTGTCTGGTATTGCACAGTGGCACATTGTTTACACCTGAGTCGCTTTGCTTAAGGAGGCAATTTGGTGGGCTGAGCCGGGGGAAAGGACCGTACGCGGTCGTTTCTCGGTTGAGCACAGCCCGGGTAATGGCCTTCGGCAGCCTCCGGGTTTGGCCCAGAGAAGCCCAGGCTCCGTCTCCTTCCCCGCCGCGGATCATTCGCTGCGTCTGTAGCTTCACGCGTTCTTCATACCTTTCTTAAAGCCGTGCGCACCGTAGAGCCACGTTTTATCGCCGGTGTATTTACTTGCAGTTCCTCGTAGTCGGATTGAAAATGCCGACGGTTGACGGAAATGGAATAACGATGTCTGTCAGGCACACTGTGAAATCTTTTTCTGCGTGCCAACAGGCGTAACGCGGTAGAAAACACGAAGCCTTACATGTTCCTTACCCAAACATTGTGTTATCCGTCGAAAGATGGCTGTCTCCGCAGTAGCTCGGCTGTGGTTCGTGGCCCACGACGATGGGGGGGTGGGGGCCGCATCACACAGCGCAGATAACCAGTTAAAACTGACGTCTTTGTGTTACTGGGGGGCAGCTCCGGATCGCTCGCTCCGGCTTTTACGGCTTTCATCATTTGAGCGTGTTGTTGCCTACAGTTACTTACCGAATCATTGAGACCGTTTGGATTGATAGCTGCTGGCGTCCACGTCCTGAAATTGAGGCAGGCCCCATACGGGCGGCACAGATCAGAGAAGGCAAAAATCAATGCCCCTGCTCTGAATTACATTTTCCAATATATCTGAAGACACCGTAATGCGCAACCAGACCGCAAGCCCTGGCGCGTACTTAAGGCCGAAAGTGTTTTTTATTTTATTTTTCAGCAGCACTTATCGGTCAGGCCAGGACTGGGTGGTTTTCCAGTTTTTTTGCCGTGTTGAGTTTTTGTCCGGAGTGGTTATATTAAAGAAAGCGATCTCCACCATGCCGTCTGTGGGGATGCTGGCGTTGGGCGGGCTACAGGGGCCAGTTTGTAAGGCTGCTCCCCCAGACGGAACTGTTCAGCAGGCTCCAGCTAGTCTCAGCAGTGGGAGGGATGGCGGGGGGGGTTATGTTAGCGCGCTTCCTCTGCCAGCAGCACAGCGGGCCGCACCATTCGGTCATCTCCCCTCGTGTTAGCGGTGAAAACGCACCGCCGCTCAAGCCTGGAGCGCCCTCTCTCCTCCCTGTGTGCCCACCCTCTCCCACTGAAGCAGGGCCCCTTCTGTCTCCCCCGTGTCAAATCCAACAGACGGGCAAATACACAAAAAGTGAAACAGAAAGGGGTGTTCAGGGGACGGCTTTTACGCTGGGGAGGGGTGCCCGTTTCTAAAGCACACCTCCCCTGGAGGTCATATCGTGGCACGGGCCCAGGCGCAGCATGCCGGAACGTTCTGTTGTGGTGAGGGTGGTGCGGTCGCGAGAACCTTTTAGTCTCTGATCCGGTCTCTCCTCTTCCTGCGGGAGATGTTGGCACGTTATCCCGGATGAGCCCCCCCAAGCTTTATTACGATGCTAATGAAACGGCCTTCAGGAAACATTTCCCCCGATCTGCGGTCTGTCTGCCCGGCCAGTCTTGTCACTCTCCATGAATCAGCCGTACATGACAGGGTCTTCACCAGGCCCTATGTCTCTCTGCCGGCCTCCTCCCTTTATCTGATCCGTATCCTCACAAGCCAAAGCTTCACCGCCTCTAAATGAATGACTCCAGCCCATTGACAATAATTACAGTACCAGAGCCGCGAGAGTAATAACTTGTGCCCTTTGTTTGGGAACTGGCTGTAAGTCAACAAGACCTGGCTCACCAAGACACACATCTAAATTTGTTTGGAGGAGGATGTCGGTTAAGCCGAGTGTTGGTTTAGCCAACGAGCAACGGCTCTGTTTTAAGATCCAGTATTCTTCTCTGCTTCTCCTTTGTGTCTTGTGCAAACCACGGAAAAGCACTGCCCCCTCCACCAACACAGGCTCTGGCAACTTGTTTGCTGAAAGCATTCCTTAGACAGAAAAACAGACACGCCAATCAAAACAGAAAAAAGGAAGACTAACGCTGCACTTTACATTAGAATGGCTTGACTTGCCTTTTTTTCTTTTCTTTATAATTATTTTCTTTCCTTTTGCAAAGTCCTGAAATGAAGCCGCCTTGTGTCATTTCCCTTTCAGTGTTTTAGCACTCAGCCCGAATTAAAGGCAGTTAACTTCGGCAGCATCAATAATCAATTAGCGTGTGTCATGGGAGGATGCGTGTTATTGTTTGCTGTGGAAGTAACAATAAGTGAGCGACAAAGGAGAGTGGGAGTGGGCTGGGGGGCTGCACAAAGACATGGGGGCATCTGTGTGCAGCTGACAAGTGTGTGTGTGTGTGTGTGTGTGTGTGTCTGTCTGTGCATGTTTGTGTGTGTACGTGTGTTTGTCTGTTTGTGTACTACTGTTCTGTGTTTGTGTGTGGTTTTGTATATGTGTATGCATGTATAGGTGTGTGTATGTGGTTGTGTGTGTGTGGTTGTATGTGTGCATGTGGTTGTGTGTGTGTGTATGTGTGTGTATGTGGTTGTGTGGGTGTGTGTGTGTATGTGGTTGTGTGGGTGTCTGTGTGTGCATGTAGTTGTGTGTGTGAATGCGGTTGTGTGTGTATATATGCGGTTGTGTGCGTGTGTGTATTTGTGTGTATGTGTGTGTATGTGGTTGTGTGGGTGTGTGTGTGCATGTGGTTGTGTGTGTGCATTTGTGTGTATATGGTTGTGTGTGTGTGTGTGTATTTGTGTTTGTGTATATGTGGTTGTGTGGGTGTGTGTGTGTGTATATGTGATTGTGTGGGGGTGTGTGTGTGTGTATGTGGTTGCGTGTGTGTATTTGTGTTTGTGTATATGTGGTTGTGTGGGGGTGTGTGTGTGTGTGTTTGTGTATATGTGGTTGTGTGTGTGTGTGTGTGTTTGTGTGTATGTGGTTGTGTGGGTGTGTGTGTGTGTGTTTGTGTGTATGTGGTTGTGTGGATGTGTGTGTGTGTGTGTTTGTGTGTATGTGGTTGTGTGGGTGGCTTTGGAATGGGTAGTGTGGGTAGCCAGTATGCCACATGGCTTTGTGGTGTCATGTGCCAGTGGTCTGCCACACTGCCCCCTAGTGACGGGAGACGCCCAGCCCAAATACAGTCTCCATGGTTACCTGGGGGTAAAATGAGCGGCGGTCTGGTCTTCTCATGAAGAAGAAAGCAGTCAAGCCAACAACAGCTTTGTCCCTCCACTGCAGGCACAAATCCAGTTACAGTCATTATTTAAAAAAATCTGTGTAAAACTTGCAGCAAAAAAAGCAGTATTCATACAAATCTGAATCATATTCAATATTTAATTCAATATTTCAACTCAATTCACCCTTATTCAGCCTTGCATAATGCATTTAAAGGTTCTGTATTGCTGTTTGTTGTAACTATTTGATGTTTTGGATGTTTTGGATGTTTCGGAAGAGGAAGCCTGCATTTGCGAGGTGGGTGATGTGGCGCTAAGCCCGGCGCTTGGCTCCGTGATGCTGGGGGCCGAGCGTTTAGCACACGCGCCGAGACGTGTAGCCACCTGCGTTTGAACCGTAGCCTTTGTTACAATTCTCAAGTCAGCCGTGCCCTTATCTGGGAGATAGTTCCCCTACCGCATCAGGTGACTGCAGCCCTAACACATACTCCACCTTCAGCCGAGGAAAGACGGCAGATAAGGACACAAATTCATTCCGGGGGTGAGATAACAAATGGAAAAAGCTCAGACGAAGAACTCAAACAACCATCCCTGAACCCAGATAAACACTTTCCCCCAAAGCAAATTAAACCAAAACAGTGAAACGAAACTAAAACCCAGACAGGGCGCCTCCGGCATCCTTGCAAAAGATGGGGCACTGTCACAGCAGAGCGTTCTGACAGGCTAAATCCCTAAACCCCCCCAAAAAAAAACACATCTGACACCGGAGATTCTTGCGGTGGACGACATACTGCAGACAAGGGAAAACAGGAACGTCTCTTTGTGTTATTAAAACCGTGAACGTTCCATTCCCTCCTCTATCCTGGGCCCTTTGCCTTGGGCCCGGCCGCACAACGCCCTGCACGTCTGCTGGGTTCAGGCAGAGTGGGCCGAGTCGCCCTGGGTGCCCCCCCTGTATGTTTACACGTGAGTACTGGGCTGGGGCTGGGTTCTCGTCAGGCAGCGAGAGGCTAAGACGGTGTTTTTGTTTCCCGGAATCGTCCAGTCACACCGACAGCAGATTTACAGGCCAGTGCTCGCGTGGCGAGGCCTTCAGGGGGAGGGGCTGACCTCACTGCAGAGTCCTGATTGGAGGCGGTAATCTCTCACTGAAGAGGAACTCCGGACTCAAGGACAGCGGTGGTGTGCGTCCGCCTCTGGGGTATGGCAGCCATAGTAACTGGAGCAGTTAATGCTGTTTCACAGATCGGTCCGCTAGCTGACATCTCTTGAACAAAACAAGAAAATAGCCATTGTGATATGTCTGTAAACCAGACAAACATTTGACTTGTTTTTATGCACATGTCAAAATGCGCCCAGACTGTGCTCCCAAATGACATGGTGATACAAACAATTTGCAATTGAGTTTGAGCTTGTATATTGTCCATTCTTCTGTATTACATGCTACTCTATCTTAGAGAGGGGGAAAAAAACTCACCCTTCATGTGTCAGAACTAATAAAATATGATATATGACAGCAGCATCTCCCTACAGTCTTGCATGTCTGTGGCAAAAAAAAATAAGCAATTACAGATGTAAGCACCCATGCTGTTTCTCCTGTTATACTGTAGGAATAAGTAATCAAATGGTGACATCATGTATAATTCAAAGATCACAGCAATGTAGGTCAACAACGGCTCTTTTCTTCCCCACTTCAGCAGAATGACTGGCGAATTAGGGTATCTAAGACAATTATGTGGAGTGTGACGACATAGTGACTGCCCGCTTTGGACTGGAGATCAGTGTTGTCCGTGGAGATGCTGATTAAACATGACTGCTCTGAGCCTACTGCCTGGAGAAGGGAAAGAGGGGGGGGGGGGGGGCGTTCGCTGTTGGGGGGGGGGGGGGGTTTCGGGTCGGCAGGCATGTTTTCACTTGAAAAGGAGAAAATGAATATCTCATCACGTCTTAATCTGCAACAGTTAGGGGTTGTGGAGCTAATGGCAAGACACACGGAAGGTGGGGACATGGTCTAATTCCCCCCTCCCCTGTCTCCAGGGACTGGGACCAACCCCAACATGTCCCTGTTCATTGTGCCCATCAGGAGGCCGGAAATAGTCTTTTCTGCTCTTAATTTGTCATTTGTATTGGATGGAGGTGGGGGAGGGCCGAAGTAATTCTGCGGCTTAAGGAAAAAAAAAGACTTATTGCAGAGCTCTTGGAAGCTTTTCAGATGAGCGTGCATTGTTTTTCGTCTGCAACCTGAGGCGGCCGAGCTGGTTTAAGTGGTGCCTCTGCGTTTTGCCATGTCTGACAGCGAGGCCCGGTTGTTCTGCGCTGCTTTCAGGAGGCCGCCGGACTCCCAGCGCGCACCGTGAACGCCGCGTCGTCCGCGCAATGCCGTTTCACAGAAACCTTTTCCTGAGACGTTTTTCCGCGAAACAGCAAACAAAACTGACGAAGCGTGTTTGTGTCCAGCGCTCAGCCTTTCTCAGATTCTGCAATGAAAGACATCCCGGGGCTTTTGTTGCCTGCTCCTTCGTTAAAGATCCTTCGTTAAAAAGCCTAGTTGAAAGGTGTCACTCGGGGGGGGGGAAACAGAATGAAACATTAGCTGTTGTTTGTTTTGTTTAGTCGCCCCCCCCACCCCCCCCATCACTATTCTACTGAGGCTTTCTTGGAAACTGCCTCACCCCCCTCCTTCCTGCTACGAGGGAGAGAGGGGGAGAGTGTGGTGTGGGAGGAGAGGCAGACATGTAGCTGCAGCTCCACGCACATTCACCTGTCAGTTAGCACCAGCAGCGCTGCTCTGTGTGACTCCTTCCTGCTGCCAGCGGCTGCCAGCGGCAACGTGCCGTCTGAGGGGCAGGCCCATTGACCGCAGAGTGTGTGTTTGTGTGAGCGCGAGTGAGCGAGTCTCCACACCGCCGCAACACAACGCAAACCACTCTCCTTTTGTGCTGAATGTAACTGCCCATCACATCCACCATTTGAACAAACTAGTAAGGGAAACCTTGTCTTGATTCGCGCCATGGCAACAGTTACCGATGGTGATGACACCGGGTCACAGCAGACTGAATTCAAGTTGGCTGGGTGTTTTTTTTTAAATGCCAGATTGCAGTTGGCCTGTTACACGGGTTTGCCACACCGGGTCACGGCAACCGTAAATTTATCATAATTATACCGCTGCGCTGAAAAGGATTCAATCAGAAATGTCAAAATGACAAAATATTTTAATGCTACCAGCCGTTGTGTTGTGCTTCTCGTTGGCTTCAAGATGACATCGTCATTTGTCTGACCACTTTCCTTTATTGTCAGCCTGTGATGACAAATCAGTGATGTTGCCCGCAATTCAGTAGTTCTCGTTCAGTCAAAGGGCCGCAGCTCCGTTATCTGTTTGGAGAAGCGTGACCTTTTATTCGCGCGGAAGAGAACGGCGAGCCGCGGGCCTCTGAAAGGTGCCACGTCGCATGTTGAGAAGCAGCCGGTCAGCCCTATCTTTAATTCATGCCCGCCCGACGTTCTGAGCCGTTAACCCGCTATGCCCCCCCGCCGCCCAAATTACAGCGTGCGAATGAGGCCCACAGGCTAAACTGGCCCGAGGTCTGTGCTTTTTACTCTGAGACGTTTGTGAAGGCAGGGTATTCATGATTCAGACTGGTGTGCTGGCTAATTTGTCAGAAGCTAAGCCTCTTGCAGATATCATGGCTTGGTATAGCCAGTCAGACTGGGCCAGGTGTAGGGATGGAGGGAGGGAGAGAGGGGGGGGGGGTTTATCAGTGGGACCCTGTGAGTTTTACCCCACGTAGTGTAAAGGCCTGGCCCTGCCCTGCCCCTGAAGGGGATTTAGTGAGGGGACTAAGAGCACCCTGTGGGGTTTGTTTACCCTATCTGCCCCTGCCCACTGGCTACAGGAGAGTCGGAGAGGTAATGAAGTGGGAGGGGGGCTTTACAAAATATCAGAGGGAGGGAGAAAGAGAGAGAGAGGAGGAGAGAGAGAGGGGAGAGGGAGTAAGGAAGAGAGAGGGGGAGCGAGGGAGAGGTAGAGAGAGAGGGAGGGCTCTCAGTTGGATTGTTCTTGGTGCAGCTGAATCAGACAGGAAGGGGAGGAAGTATTAGGGGGTATTATAGCAGCCGTGCTGTGGGAAGCAGGCTGGACGCGGTGCACTTCTCGGGCCCTCACGGTTCTCACGGTTCAGAGGACCGGAGGGGATCAGGTTTCACACGGCATCCACTCAGCTTAGGCCTGCTGGCCTCGTGCCTTCACCGCTGTGCTCCACACGGACCCTACAGCACCCCCCCCCCCCCACCTCTCCGGCCCTCCACATCCCCTCTCTACCTCCACACAACGGCCACAACGGGCCCACATGCCACACCGGCTTCCCCGAGTCTTAATATTTGTATACGTGATGAAGTGAATAACGGCCATCCGCAGGGGAAGTTTTGAGCTTAAGACAAGGGCAGGCTTTTATCACCTCCCCTTCCTGTTATTGCAATTGTATCATTTATTTTGCCTGGGAATGTACGCTGAATCTTCCGCTGTGCGTAGCCAACCTGCTTTGTTCACCGGTAAATGTAATTTTTTAAAAAGCCAATCACTCGAAACGCCCTCGTTCCGCAGGAGAATAGTGGTAAGTGGCGAAGAAAGGAAGTAAATTGATGATTAGAGGAGTGTAGCAGAATCACGCGTTCCTCCTCACGCACTTCAATCGGTGTTTAAGATCACGTGACTCCCTTTCTCATCATATCGCAGTAAAAAAAACCCACCTAACTTTATTTTCTGTCGTCTTATTTCCTTTCGCTGCTGTTATGATTGAATTGTACTGTGTAGACCAAAGGGAAAAAAACAATATTGGCTGTGCTATATAGGAGTTCATTCGTTGATACATCAGGGTTTCTCCCTATGGCAGCTCACGGCCTGGGATTTCACTGGTTCCTTACAACTCATACACAAGCCTTGTCATTTCGTAGCACAGGGTGCTAAACTCAATTTCCCTCCAGCCTGCGGCCTGCTGTGTCCCTTGAAACAGTCATAAGCAGAGAAAATGTGTCCACAGCTGCTGCCCCTGCACCTCTCTGAAGAAGGGGGGTGTTGGGCGCGTGTGTGGTCACGTGGTGGTGAAGGCTTTCATGGGCGGTGGAAGTGCTCCTCCGATACCCTCACAAATGGGCCTGGCTCTCTCTCTCTCTCTCCCTCTCTCTCTCTCTTTCTCTTTCTCTTTTTTCTCTCTCTCTTTCTCTCTCCCCTCTCTCTTCCTCTCTCTCTCTCTCTCTCCCTCTCTCCCAGATGGGTCCTGTATTAAAAACCAGATCAGCTGCCCCCGCCTCACCCCAGCTAACCCACTGAAACAGATGCTAATTTTAATTGTCCCGCACACTCGTACGTGTCTTTGATCGAACTTAACGGCGAGAGAGCGTCAGCTGCGCACATAAAATTAAAAAATCACAAAAACGCCACGCTCTTCATCCGCTCTGAGTGCCCCCCTCCCCCCCGCCGGCGGGGGCCTTTGAAGAGCTTCAGAGGGTCTGCGACCGGGAAGCCTCGCGGCCGTCCGGAGCTTCCCGCCAGGTACCGGGCTGGAGCTCCTGCGCGGCTCTCCGATCCGGAAGCGGGATCCAAGGGCCGCCACTCCAGGCTGGCCGGAATCTCCGTGCCACCTGCCCTCAGACGCATAATGAATAATATAACTCACTGAAGAGTCCTCCATTAGACCCCTACTTCAACATTACTGACAGACGAGACTCTTGGAGAAGGAAAAAAAAGTCATAAGTCTCGCCGAGTGGGACAAGCTCCCCAGTCGCACAAGCAAAAGGTTTTTCTGGCAGTGGATTGCTGGCGGATATTGAATCTTAAGTAGCGTTAGATAATGTCGGGGCCTTTGGTTTCAGGACCGAGGAACAAACCTTCTCCCATGAGCAGCACTCTGCACTGCAGTGCCCTGCGGGGGCTCGATGTTACTTACTGAACCACAGACACGCGTGCAACTGCCCTGACAGAGATATGAGTGTATACAAGCCCTCCCATCACATGTCTTCATCCGTCTGTCTCTCCAGGACCAGGTCCACCAGAGTTATGCAAATAGCCACGACAGCAAGCCACAAGAAATAGAACCATTCAGCATCTAATTTGGATTTTCTTACAGCAAGTCTCTCCAGCTTTATCTCAAACTCAGCTGAACTGTCAGCTAGTGCACTGCTGTAGGGCCGGTTTACAAAATGCTGGCGGACCAACTAACAACGGGGCGATAGTGGCGATAGTAGACGTACATTCGTTTTTTGGGAACTCCTCCTCCACAGCGTAGCAGGTGTTTGGTGGAATCGCGGCAGGTTGAAGGGGAAGAGGAAATCCCGACCAGGAGAAGGGCTCTCACGCGAAAGCAGCAAGGCAGCGCGACGGCTGGAGAACAACGCCGCGGAAAGCGTGAATCTGCCTTCTGCGAGTTCCTCTGCGCTTCCTGCCCCACGCGCCTTCCTCTCTTCTATTTCCAGCTCGTCATGTTTCATTACTGCCTTCCCTAATAGAGCGCAGGCAGAGTGTCGCTCCTCTGTGGAACACCCAACCTCCGGACGGAGAGCGGATAACACGCCAGACCCCCCGTTATTGGGCCCGCGACGTGCGATTTTTCATCAGTGTGCTGTAGGTCACCGTGACTTTCCTCTCACAATTCCCATTTGCAGGTGGAAGAGCACTATCACTTAGAAATGAAAGTTTCCACATGTGTAAGGCCTGAGTACAATGCGGCGTATCCAAGGTCACCATATATTGTAGGACACACAACGTGCCCCAGTGTAATATTCTGCTTGAGCAATTACTTATGTTACTCGTTTTTGGATTGGTTTGTAGGCAAATCTGTAGGCCCTACATAAAATGTTCACCTTTAGTTGGATGCAATTTATGGAAGTGGACCCAAGCCTTAGGTTTGTAATACCAGATGTGAAAGTGATGAGAAGATGGAAGCTATTGAAAGCTTCTCAACAGTGTACACCAACACACATGCACTCACCCACACACACACACACACACATACACACATACACACAAACCCACCCACACTCACTCACAGGCAAACGCATGCACTCACCCACACATGTAAACACATGCAGTCAACCACACACACACACACATACACACATACACACAAACCCACCCACACTCACTCACAGGCAAACACATGCACTCACCCACACACACACACACACACATATACACACACACCCACACATACACACACATGCACACATACACACAAACCCACCCACACTCACTCACAGGCAAACACATGCACTCACCCACACATGTAAACACACGCAGTCACACACATATACACACACACACACACACACACAGGCAAACACACATTAAGTGATGGTATTTATGGTAAAGGGCACAGAATGGCGTCAGAATCACACGACGGACGCTCTTTCAGGATGCTGGCTCACAGGAAGTGCCTCCCCCTCCATCCTGTGCGTGTTCCGCACGGAAAGCGCAGGAAGTCATGACTGTGCAGTTCTGCGGGCCTGGCAGGGTCCTGACCTCGCCGTCGCTAAGTCAGGTGCAGCAGCTCGTTTACCATTCTCTCAGCCCCTGGCCTGTATCGCAGATACCCAGCCTGCTGACTGCCTTTCAAGATAATGACCCCACTCAGGATTAGTCTGTGTGGCTACAGAGGAAAAGTAGCACTATCTGCAGCCTTGAGCTTTCCTGCCCTCCCCCTCCCACCCCCCCCACCCCACACACATCTAACACTGAAAAAAAAAAACCCTGAAAACTGTGATTCAGTAGCAGTCCCAGCTTTAATACAGACGTTGATAAGTGGTGGTTAATGAAGAGGGTCTGGCCGTGTCCTGATTTCACTCTGATGGTTCCAGTGTCACCCTCCGGGCACTTGTCGGGTGTATATTTTCTCTCCCCTTTGACCCAGTTCTGTCTGGGCTGTGCAGCGAACTAATCGGCTAATTGCTTTCATGTATTTATAAGCAGAGCTTCCTGGCGTCCTGTATCGCGCGTCTGAGCGACGACGCCCGGCGCTCCCCTGCAGGACGGACACAGCGTCTGGGTACGGGATCAGCCCTTATGTCCTCTCCTCACTGTGAGAGTGAGGGGGTGAGGGAGGGAGTGCGTGAGAGAGTGAGAGTGAGAGTGTGAGAGAGGGAGGGAGTGAGCGAGAGAGTGAAAGTGAGAGTGTGAGAGTGAGAGTGTGAGAGAGGGAGTGCATGAGAGAGGAAGCGAGAGAGAGTGAGAGTGAGAGGTGGGTGGGTGTGCAGACAGTGCAGCGCAGTCTTCCTTGTCTGGACCGTCTGGCTGCGCTCTTTACAGCAGCCGCTACGCTAGGCTACAGGAAGCAGCTGGGCAGCGGTGGATCCGTAATTCCTGTGTGACTAATGCAGCCGGCCTCCCCCGCACACTGCGTTATTACCTCTCATCTAGCCGGATATTGGGCTAAGTAACAAGCCGGCAACTTGATTCTGTTGTGTTTTATCACCCCTGATGAAATTACGTGACTTTATTGTGGACTCGGGCGGGTGAGAGAGAAGCTGTGCATTCACGCAGCCCCCAAAGAGGCTCTCCTCAGCCGGCTGTAATGGGCCTGAATTCTGTTAAAAGGCTCCTTAAATGGCTTCTTAATGCAGCTGGGAGTGTGGATTCGCGCTGCAGCCAACGCGTTAGAGGAGGAATTAAGAAGAAGGAATCGAGCCATGAGGCTCTGAGCCGTCCTCCGTGAACCCAGACGTGGTTGCGGCAGGGTTAGCCGTGTTTACGTATTGCTTCGAGAAAGGGCCTGACCCCCCGCTTTGAGTCCTCGCCGCTTTTAATGACTCTCACTTAGAGGCGCGTATTGTGTCAGCTCAGCTCTCCTCTCTCCGTTCCGTCGACGAGGAACGCGCCCGGCTATTACCTCCCTCCCTCCGAAATGTCAGCACCTTCAGAGCATTGCTCACTGGGGTACACGCGCGCTTCCTCCCCCTCTCTACCTGCGTCTCGGTTTAGATTAATGCGCCGCTTAAAGTTTAAATCCGTCACACGACGCACCTCTCGGGGGAAGCTCTTAGAGATCATCATTCGGGGGGGAAAGGCGTCTTGAAGCGAAGTTTGAGAGGCAGCCGGATTCCTCCGGATAAGCGGCCCCAGGGAGAGGGCTGGAGTGAAGGTCCTCCTCTGAAGCCCCAGTTAATGAGAGCGGTTTCCAGACCGCGTGCGTCTGCGTTAATAATGGCTGAAAGGGTGCTTATCGCGCTACGCCATTGTGCCGCCTCGTGGTCTCTCGCGGCCGACTTCAAGCTGCGAGCGTTCTGTTTGGTCTCTCACTCGGAAGGAGGCTAATTCCTCATGTTCACCGGCTCCGTCTTGCACGACTGCGTCCGTATATGGGTGTATTTATTTGGGGTTCTTTGATTTATGACTGATATTCTGCTGTGTGATTGGCCTGTTGATGAAGACGGACTATCGCGGCGGTGGAGAGACTGGGACAAGCTAGTGGACAAAATTGAACTGTTGAGCTGCAGGAATCAGAAATAGGCTATAAATAGGCTAAAATGACTGTCGACGATAACAAACCATTCTGTAATGATAACCACAGCTGTGAAATGGAGCGATGTTAAATGTGAAATGTTGACTGAAACACCCACTCTTTTAAAACACAGGAGGCTATGCGCTGTAATAACTATGTTTGAAAAACAATATTTTTCGGATTATTATTCTCCGTCGTCTTTCCGCTCCCGCAGACTGAGCTGATTTCTGATTGGACAGGCCTGCCTGTTGTTCTAAACCTAGTGTGACTTGATGTAAAGCTTGGCCTTGCAGTGACCTATAAAGTAGTGGGGGAATGCTGGAGAGGGATGGAGAAGTGTAATTTACGAGCGGCCTGTGACATATAGGATGGTGTGTTCGCGTGTGTGTGTGCGCGTGTGTCTGTTCTGTGACGTATAGGATGGTGTGCGTGCGTGTGTGTGTGTGTGTGTGTGTATGTGCTTATGGGTGTGTCTGTGTGCATCTGTGTGAGTGTCACTGTGTGCGTGTGTGTGTGTCCGTCATGTGACATATAGGGTGGTGTGTGTGCGTGTGTCTGTGTCCGTCCTGTAAGGACATATAGGATGGTGTGTGTGTGTGCTTGTGTGTGTATTTGTGTGTGTGTGTGTGTGTGTGTGTCCTGGGACATATAGGACGGTGTGTGCGCGTGTGTGTGTCCTGGGACATATAAAATGGTGTATGTGTGTGCGTGTGTGTGTGTGTTTTACCCAGGCTATGTGGCGTATCTCCCGCCTGTTTCCCCTTCAGTAAATCACATTAATATACATGGCAGGAGCAGAGGCGGTTGCTCAGAGATGGGCCTATGGGGGGCTGCGTCGGGCGCAGTTTGTGACCAGAAATGTGACAAACGGCTCCAGTGCAGCAGCCCCCGCCGCCATTTTAAAAGCCCCCGTTTATTGATCCAGGCTGGATGTGTGCCGTTCCCTGTGAGTTTGATTCACGTCTTCAGAGGAACAAGCCCCCGATCACGGCCGCCATCGGCCCGAGCGGGGGGGGGGGGGGGGGGCGGGGAGGGGGGATGGGGGGCTGCTGGGAAGTGCCTCTGTGCCTGCCGTCGTCATGACGGCATGTTTAAAGAGCCGGGCTCAGACCTAAACCAGAATCCGTTCGCTTTTTTAAAGGCACATAAACATAAACGCTTCCAATCGCAAGTGCATTTCCTCTTCCCACCCCGCAATGCAAAGTGGGTTCTCGTGACCTCGAGCAGACTTGGCCCGGGTCCCTCACACGCCGCCGCTCGTCAGAAACGTGTCGCCTAATTGCTGGTGGAATTCCAGCAGAAACCCAGCTCTGCCCGAAAACCGCGACCTCGGCCCCCGCTCTCCTTCCTGACGCTGCTGTAGCGCAGCCTGAAGGAGGCGGGAGCCGGGAGCCCTGTCGGCTCTGCTCACAGGAGCGCGCTAACGCTACGCAGCCAGCAGCCTGCATTAATTGGATTGGCATCTAATTGATTTGTGCATGATGAGCGAGCGGGAGGGCCGGGGGGGGGAGAGGGGGGTGCCGTCGATGCCTCTGATCTCCCGCTCTCCGCGTGGCGGGGGAGGAGGTGCCAGACTGATGGCCCGGGGTGCCTGCGGCTGTAAACCCTGATACCCGGTGCGGCGTGAGCGTGGGCGTGTGGATCGACGGCGAGCCGCCCGCCAAGTCTCCGCCACCGCCGAGTGTGTTCAGTACCTCCACGGTCATAGCGTCCGGGCGGTAAAACGGTAAAGCTGTAAAACTGAAGGGATTACTTCGACTGCCGCACTTTAATGTCTCGAAAACACTTAGTTACGTGACAATATCGGATTCGCGGGGCTAAATTCTGCGCCAGCTGACTTTAGTGAGGTTTGGCGTTAAGTGTGTGTGTGTGTGTGTGTGTGTGTGTGTGTGTTTGTGCAGAGATGGCGGTGGGAAAGGAAATAATAAATGCAACGCAAACACATTTATATTTTCAGTCTTTATGTGGTCACTGTCGTTTCCTCTTTCTCTCTCCATCTCCCCCCTTCTCCCTCCTCCTTCCATCTCTGCAAGCCAGCCTGTGTAATTCTGCTCCAGATAATTGCGTATTTGCAGATGCCAAATTTTTCGAGGGGTTGTTGTTGCCCAGCTGGAGAAATGAAAGCCTGGCTCCCCGTACCCTCCCTCCCCCTCCCCCTCCCCCTCACCCCTGGCCCTGCGCTTCCAGGGCATTCACCAGACGATGAAGATAAATACAGGGATGCGGTGCTCGGCCTCCCTCAAACCGGTGACCCGCCGCTTAGCGAAGGCCACAGCGCATCTCTTTGTTCCTTTCTGCTTCCGCTCTGTCAGAACGCCTGAGTAAGCACACATTAAGCAAATATTTCTACAAGCAGCCTGTTTCTGTCGGTCTGCGGGGTTTGGGCTGATTATCTCACAGAAGGTCTGGTTTGGCTGGCAGGCGCGCGATCGGTCATTGGTCAGAAAAAAAGGAGGTCGGAAGCCGATTGGCTGCGGGACCGGCGAACTCAGATGGCCCCTTCTCTGAGCGAGGTTTTGTTCGAGCTGGAACGGCCCCTCTTGCATTCGACCCAGCGATTCTGTGTCACACACAGAAACACACGCAGCGTATCTGGGCCCGTCGCCCTCCGCCTCGCCCCGGCTAGCATTAGCCAGGCCAGCGGTTGCGTAACACAGCATCATCAGATAAGCTGTGTCATTATTCCTATAGAGAGCCCCACGCCGGATGAACATGTGGCCTGACCCGTGGAGCCATGCCTCACCTGGTGTCTCAGACTGACAGGCCAGTCGATGGTGGATGGCCCAGCTGAACACTGATATGTGGAGCTTATTGTGATTCACTGGAGAGTGTGGGATTAAAATACCTCAGGGGGAATCGGCAAGCCGTCCACCATCTCGGCTCCAGGTGTCCTCCCGTGATATGCCTAAATATACAGAAATCCTGTTCACACCTCCGCACAAATCACACTGCTGTACATTTTTTTGCCGGTGTGCCAAACGCTCTATTTCCCGGCACGAATAAAAATGATAGCTAATAGTCAATTTATTGGCTTTCCGATAAATGGGATTTAGTTTATGCATGTGGGAAAAATGCTGTATAAAATTAAGGTGGTTTGGCTGGAAGCCATTTGTTATACAGTATTCCTGTAACGAATTATGATAGTGTGGTACCTATTAAAGCAATTCACCAATTAAACTTGTCTTGAATCCATTTTGTAATTTTGAGATCAAAATTTATATTTTCTCTTGTTAAATATCAGCTGTTATTTAGTACAGCTGTGTAGAAATGTGCTGCAGTTGGTCTGAATGAGGACATTTGTTTTTTAAGATTTACTTGTAGTATTTTACAGTAATTTATTATGCTTTGCTAATATGCCTAAGTGCTGTCTGAAATGACCTTGACACTTTTGTATCCTATGATGCTGTTTTTAAAGTACAGATGAAAATGTTATGAGGATTTTATTCATTTGGGAAAACAGTATGAACCCTGGGTATTTACTTTCTTTTTGTGATAGTCAGCATTTTTTCTGGTTGAATGAGATTCAATTTGACAGGAAAAAGAAATGAAAGAAATGGTTTCTGACAGCCAGGATTATTAAGTCTCAATGTTTTGTTTTTCCAGCATTTCTAATATTTCTGTGTTCTTACTGCAAACACTACCCGATAGCGCAAAATATGCAATATGAGTGTCAGTTAAACCTTAACATTCCTCATCATTTCAGTCATGCGGCATGATGAGTTTAACTCAAAGTGAATCTTTCCATTTTAAAAAGAAAAGATAATGCTCCTTTGAAAACATCCACCGGGGTTGGTAAATATAGTCTCAAACTGATAGAGCCTGTAAAATGTCAATCACATGGCTTTTTAAACGGGCTAACCTGGCCTTCGCATCTGCAAAATTGAAAATGTATATCTGATTGTGTGGCCTTGACTGACACCTCCTGTATTTATTCTCCTTTGTTGTCACAGAACCTCTTTTTTCTCCTCTCCTGCTGTCTCCCCAGTCACATTTATGCTAATAACGCTAATAGAATTCTGGTTAGCAATTGACAGCCGCAGTGAGGGAAGACTAGCAGCTTGGCTGTGACAGTCTGGTCGCCATGTTGGCTCTGTAAATGAGCTTCACCAGTTAAACCGGGGTTCAGTGGAAGCCGTGAGGCGGGATGGGATGGGGCGAGAAGAAAGAACCGGAATAACAACAATTCTGTAATCTCTCTCTCTGTAGATAGCGCTGGAGTGAAACGACAGCATTGCACAATGCTACTTAATACTTATTTGAAGAGAGATAAATGTGTTGAGAGGGGCGGGTGTCTCAGCAGGTCTTGGGCTAAGGGGACAGATTATATACACGCCCATGATTGCGGTTGAGGATAACAGAGAAAGCCAGCGTCTGTTTATTTTTAAGTTGTTTTGACATGCATTTTTGTGGCAGATTGCTGCATGTAAGGGATTTAATAGACTTTGATATGTGTCATTGGGGAATATCCTTGCTCTACAATGGTGCTCCGTTATGGGAAACTGGAATCACGGGCCTAAATAGGCCTGCAGATTGTACACAGTCTCCCTAGCATGCGTAAGCAACACCTTGAAGTGGCTTACAGAGCTTTGTGTAGGCTGTACTGTGTAGGCCTACACATTGTAACCCAGACTAAGTCATATCCCATGGGAAAAGAGTAATCATGGTTTGGAAGCTGATGCAACGGTTTAGGCTCATTTTGAATGACAGTGATCCTGACAGTTTCTGTCATAGGCTGGACCAGCAGTGAGAGACTGTACCATAAGGCTGGGTGCCCATAATGACCAGAATTCTGTCTAAGGCTGTTAGAATCAGTGTTTTACTGAAAGTTGCTGAAACTATGAAATTTGCATAAATGTCCCACTCTAAAATAATAAGGTGACATTTGTGGGTTTAGATATTATGGCAAAATAACATCATCCAGTTTTTATTATTATTTAAAAAATTAAAGCACTATATATTTATAACACTTATATTAATTGGAATCTGGAAATTTCCTCCCCCAGAAAAGCAAAAAAATCTTTTTTTTACATGTATATTTGTTTTGAGAGATATTTATGGTCTCGCAAGAGAATGTTAATGTCAATTAACTTTTTTCGTAGCTTAGTTTGGATATTGATGCTTAGATATAATGGTATGGTGAAGTATTCATTTTTTATAAGGTAATATTTTGCTAGCAGTACAAATAATATAAATGATAAGTGGGAGAATGAAGTAATGGGCTCTCCAACCTGTCTCTGTTCCTACCATGTGATTTGGCGACAGCAAAGTGCATGTGTTGTCTGTTGGAGACAGACAGGGGCCTGCCTCTGAAGAGTGTGCCATTACTGCTGTAGCTGGTGCTCATGCAGAGACAAAAGACATTATAAATATCACTACACCACGACACAAGACGCAGAAAGCCTTTCATTATCTCCACTGAGAATGTCAGTTGAGGAATAAAGACTAATTGACTAACCCCTTCTGTTAATCGTTTTTTATACTCTCTTTAGGGAAGATTATTCCTTCTATTTTTAACTTGCAAATACTAATAACAATGAGGAAAGGACTAGCCTGTTTGAGTGATCACTGGTGGGTTCACTCTGCCAAACATTTATAAAAATGTGTTCTGTAATCCTCTTATTGATGTGGCCATCACAGCAATTATTTGGCTTCAGATTTTTGCTGTCCATAAACCTTTGGTACCTCAAATTGACATCTGGCTTTTATTTAACCATTTAAATTACATGCATCAGATTAATCTGGTTGGGAAATAGCACATTAATCCAAGGCATGAAATTCTAGTGTGACCAATTTTTTATTTAGAAAAAAATCTGGTACAACAGCAATTAATGAGATTTAACGGCATAACTGGATTGCGGTTTATATTCTTTATCTCCTGGAATACAATGGCTGTAAATATGAATTTAAGAGATCAAACAAAAAATATGCTGTGCGGGAAAAGATCCAGATCCAGAAGCATGCTCTCACAGAACAGATCAGTTTCCAGGCCCTGTTTCAGCCTTCCGAATGAGCACCACGCAGCCAGACTTTAGGCTTTTATAAGGCTCTTCCAGGAAACCTCAGGGTTCCATTGTTCCAGCAACTCAGGGGCCCATTCCATCATTTCTATGCCCCCTCCCAAAATGGGGGCGAAGACTCGCTAGCAGAGGTTAGCCTCCACAATATACTCAGCTGTCCCCGCCAGCCTCTTTTTCTCGCCATCGCGGGGCAGAGGCACGGCTGGCACTCAGGCCTAATGTGCACATGCGGGAAGCCTGTGCTTGTTTACTTTCTGAGTTCTCAAAGAGCACAGATACAGAGCAGCCATTAAAGAGCAGAAAGGCCTTAAAAATCCAGTCGGTGATGGAGTCATACTGATTTTGTTTTTTCCGTTTACTCATAATTATTTTATAGTTCATCAGAGCATCACATGTCCGGACATGAACACATTGTCCAGCTGATTGGATACGCAGCAGAGCCTGCAGATTTGCACCACGGTTAGTTTAACATAGAAGGGCGGTGAGGAAAATGGATAAACGAGTGGATGGAGAAGATCTCCCAGACCCTGTACATCATAACCAAGGGCTTTCTGAAGGCCTGCCCACACACTGGGCTGGGCGCCCTATGCTGCATCAGCATGGCATGGCATGTTCTCAGCCAACGCCTAACGTGCTTAGAGCATCAATGCAGCGTTGCCAGAATGTTAGCTGTGTATCACCTCCGTTTTTGCAATGAGGATAATGTCTGGGATGGAAGAGGATAGAACTCCTTACAAGGGAGGTTTTAGGACCATGCGAATGCCATTGATGGTTTCATCATTGCATTACACAACATTTATTCTCGTCTTGCGATTCAAATTCGCTAGTTTCCTGGGAATTTGCATTTAGCAGCCTGCGTTGTACCTGATGTTTAACATTAGAATTTTTTTGAAAATGTAGTAATCCATAATAATAATATTAATAGTAATAATAATAAGAAATTAAATAATAATCGTTTGCCATGTAGTGAGACATAAGTTTTCATTGGACTGCATCTGACTGCAAACTGCAAACAGTTTCCTGGTCTTCTGCATTTTATCGTGGCTACTGGAACACTTGCTCCACTCAAATCACCGAAACAAAAAGGAGCCCTCCCGTGCCATGGTCAGTGTAATCGCCGATTGCGAATTGCCCCGTGGAGCTACCCGTCACACCCGTTTCCATCCTGAAACAAGCCATACTTGTGTCACAAACAGAACCTGTTTAGAAAAGGAGGGCTGTAATCACTGGACACAAAGGCAGAGTTACACAGCCAGCCCAGCGTGAGGCTCACATTGAGGCAGAGCCTTTGGATGTTTGTTCTTCTGTTGGTGTAAATAAAGCCGTCCCCGTGGATGGATGCTAAATCCTTCAGTTCTCCTTTTTTCTGCATTAAAGAAAATGGCTGCCTGTATCATCTGAAAAATATTCTCCCCAGAAAGAAATTGTTGCAGCAAGGTGTTTTGGAGTCTCATGGCATGATTTAAAATGCTAAATCCCAGCTCAAAATTTTGCTTTGAAAATGTGTATAGTTGCTCCATTGGGATTTGACCTTCCATTCAAATCCCACATGACTGCCTAACGAAGGAAGACACAGTTGTCACGTGTTGCAAATGCGAAAAAATAAAGGGAGAGAGAGAGAGAAAAACATCGCTCCTATACCCAAAAGCTAACCTTTGAAGACTGGCTTATTTACAGCAGTGTCCCCCCTGCCTTTGGTGCAGCTGCCGCCGGAAGACGAAAGAAAGAAAGAAAGAAAGAAAGAAAGAGAGAAAGCGAGAGAGCCAGAGGAGTACAGTTCCGGGCGGAGAGCTGGGAAGAGGTGTAGGGAGATGAAGACAAAACCCTATGGGGTGAAAGGGGGGAGCGAAAAGCGCTGGCTCAGCAGGAGCTCCGCACCTCCGGAGGGCTGTGCCACGGACCCCCAGCGCGTGCGAGCGCAAACAAAAGCCGGGGTACAGCAGCCAGGCCAGGCAGGCCTGTGGTTTATGACCCTCTCCATACAGCCGCGCTAATGCAGTGCCCCAGGCAGCGAGCTCACCCCCCTGCCCAGGAAAACCCGCCAGCTTCTGACGGCACAATGGGAACGCAGTTACGCGTACAGGAAGCCACCCGTGCCCAATCAATCCCCCCCCCACTCTTTAATAAGTGCGGACAAAGTGTGGCAGGGGATTGGCCGTTCGCTGGAAAAGTGCGGAACGGGTCCAGGGACATAAATATAACGGGGACAAAAACAGCTGAAATGAGAGGGGACGTTACGAGCGGCAGGTGCAGAAAGCCTGCGTTTGGGTCCTCTTTATCGCAGTTAGAGCGTGGCCCTTGTGTGAGAAGCGCCAGCTTTCTCCTGACTTATGGGTGATCAAGAGCTGACTGTGAATGTACACAGCCTTTCTTACCTTTTGATTTGTTGACCTCCCCCACGGCCCCTATCAGCAGGCCTACCCCACTTCAACCTTGCCCAAATGCAAATCCCCGGCATAATGATGTGTTGGCCCGTTCTTGACTTGCTCTTCCCCTTTCTGTTCTTAAATATACTTCCTCCCACTCCTTGGGTAATTACCCTCGTTGGATCGCATGACCTAATCATATTTGATTTTGGAAGCGCTTCCGTCGTTATCTGCACTTGTTAGCCCCGCACATTGTTCGGTTCCAGGAGGAAAAAAAAAAGATCTACATAACATATGCAGATAAAATTAAAACGTAAAGAAAGGAGGGCTGGCTGATTTGGTCTGACAGAGGGATCTGCATCCCTGATGGTGGCCCCCGATTCATTTAGGAGTGATTGCTCTGCTGCAGATGATTAATTCCCTTCGGATTTGATCACGTCGATTGGGGGGAAAAAAACAGAATGGTAAAACATAGCATAATTGGAAAGCATAATTAATAGATTCAGTGCCAGTTAAACAGCCCCTGAAAGAGCAGGAGTAAAAGGCCTGGTATGAGGAGCCGGGTCCCAATTTGTTCTCACTTTGTTCCAGTAATAAGATCCAGGCCTGCCCACCAGTGGTGGGGGATAATTAACTCTGGGGGATAAACTCCACAAAGGCCCCCTCTTGATTTATGGCATGGGGAGCGAGATCCATGCAGCCCTTCGAGGTGGAGTTACATAAATTGCACACTTTCCTTGATGTATGCTTTCGCAGATAGCCAGGGAAAGACGATGAGGGAGAGAGGGGAAGGTGGTGGAGGGCAGGTGGAGAGGGCTGGAGAGAGAATGAAATCAACTGTAGATGGTGTCTCAGAGGTTTCTTAAACCAGAAGGTCGAGGCAATCCAAAGCCCGGAATGTTTTCCCCTTCATATTCGCTATCCCCGGCAGCTAAACGCTTCTCCCATAAATCTTTTCCTGCCTAAATGTCATTGCACCTCTCCTGATGCTCCTCTTGTCTGTTGGCTGTCTGATTCAAATCAGCCTTTCTGCCTCTTTACCTTTTTTAGCATAATTTTTGCTTGTTTTCTTCATCCAGTTTTACAACATTATACATCGATTGAAAGTCAAGATAAACAGCTACATCAATCTGCAGCTGTCGGCTCCTTAAATGTCTTTTCACTCCGTCCTGTGTTTAGACACCTGTCTGCTCTTGTGATTCAACAGATCACATGTTGGACAGCGAGTAAAGTGACTCATCGCAGTGCTTTCCAGGATAGATTTGTGTTCATTTATAAGGAACTTTTGGGTAGCTTTCAGAAACGACCGCTGTGCCGTCTCAGCAGTGGAGTCTCATGACTCAGGTCGGACTTATTTCCGCGGCTCACTTTCCTGCATTGTTCTGTCCTATCCAGCAGCTCATCGTCACACGTAACGTTTCCTGCAATTGTCCTCATCAGCATCCATCACTTTTCCCCTGCATACCGCGGGCTCGCTGTCCGAATAGCGGGAATTGCTTCATTGAATGAAATGTTCTTTCCTCCACTTTCCACTGACAGTGTCTGTGAGTCAACGATGACTGACTCGGCTCTTGTTTTCTTTGTCTCTCTTTCTCTTTCAGAAACATGTGAAGACCTTGGCGAAGGCACGCACCACGAACACAAGCAGCCTTTGAGAACGGTAAAGACATTACACCCCCACGCCCCTCCCATTCCTGAAGATTCTTGGAACAGTCCGTCTGTAATCGCTATGCGGGCCCCACGAGGCGTGGAGGACCGGCTGGAGCCCCGGGGGACTGCGTCCTTCAGCTCCCGAAGCGGGGTAGGGTGGAGCCTGGGCTGGTGCGTCTTTGTCCTGGCCCTCCTCTCTGCCCAGGCGGGTAGCAGCCAGACCTTCACCAGCTTCCACCCCGAGCGTCGGGAGTGGGCCTTCAACCACCTCACCGTCCACCGGTCCACAGGAGCGCTGTACATCGGTGCCGTCAACCGGGTCTACAAGCTCTCCGGGAACCTGACGCTGCTGGTGTCCCACGACACGGGCCCAGAGGACGACAACAAGGCCTGCTACCCTCCACTGATCGTGCAGCCCTGCACCGAGCCTCTGGTGTCCACCAACAACGTCAACAAGCTGCTGCTCATCGACTACTCTCAGAACCGGCTGCTGGCCTGCGGGAGCCTCTACCAGGGCGTGTGCAAGCTTCTGCGGCTGGACGACCTCTTCATCCTGGTGGAGCCGTCGCACAAGAAGGAGCACTACCTCTCCAGCGTCAACCAGACGGGCACCATGTACGGGGTGATCGTGCCCTCGCACGGGCAGGACGGCACGCTCTTCATTGGCACGGCGGTGGACGGCAAGCAGGACTACTTCCCCACCATCTCCAGCCGCAAGCTGCCCCGAGACCCCGAGTCCTCGGCCATGCTGGACTACGAGATGCACACCGACTTTGTCTCCTCGCTCATAAAGATCCCCTCCGACACGCTGGCGCTGGTGTCCCACTTCGACATCTACTACGTGTACGGCTTTGCGAGCGGGGGCTTCGTGTACTTCCTGACGGTGCAGCCCGAGACGCCGGAGAACAGCATGTCGTCGGGCGGTTCCCCCAGCGACCTGTTCTACACCTCCCGGATCGTGCGCCTCTGCAAGGACGACCACAAGTTCCACTCGTATGTGTCGCTTCCCGTGGGCTGCGTGCGCAATGGTGTGGAGTACCGCCTGCTGCAGGCTGCCTACCTCTCCAAGCCTGGCCGCGTGCTGGCCACCTCGCTCAACATCAGCGCCCAGGACGACGTGCTCTTCGCCGTCTTCTCCAAGGGCCAGAAGCAGTACCACCGGCCGCCAGACGACTCGGCCCTCTGCGTCTTCACCATCCGCGACATCAACGCCCGCATCAAGGAGCGCCTGCAGTCCTGCTACCAGGGGGAGGGCAACCTGGAGCTCAACTGGCTGCTGGGGAAGGACGTCCAGTGCACCAAGGCGGTAAGGGTCTACTGTCGACCGTCTGCACCGCCACGACATCCAACAGGGCCCGCACTGAACCACTCAGTGTCAGACTCAGGCCTAGATTCAATCAACATAAAACAAATAAGATTTTATTTTGAATGTATAAGTGGCACGGATGGTGCAGTGGGTAGCACTGCCGCCTCACAGCAAGGAGGTCCTGGGTTCGAATCCCCGTCGGCCGGGGCCTCTCTGTGCGGAGTTTGCATGTTCTCCCCGTGTCTGCGTGGGTTTCCTCCGGGTACTCCGGTTTCCTCCCACAGTCCAAAGACATGCAGGTTAGGCTGATTGGAGAGTCTAAATTGCCCGTAGGTGTGAGTGTGAGTGAATGGTGCGTGTGCCCTGCGATGGACTGGCGACCTGTCCAGGGTGTATTCCTGCCTTTCGCCCAATGTATGCTGGGATAGGCTCCAGCCCCCCTGCGACCCTGATCAGGATAAGCGGGTTCAGATAATGGATGGATGGATGGATGGATGTATAAGTGTAGGGTTTGACAGTGCACAGCCCTTCAAAGTTTACTTACTTTGTTACCTTTGGGCTGGCCATAAGGCTATAGCTCATTTTGGCTTCTGTAAAATGTTTTTTAGGTTGCCATTGTTAGTGCTGTGCACCATGGGGTCTTTGAAGAAAAAAATCTAAACTTGAAATTATATTGGTCCAATGTGAATTGTTGATGTAATCTTTCCCTCAGTTAACTGCAAGGAGTCCATGTATTAAGCCTCCAAATTTGAAGTAGTGTGCACTTTGCCTACTGTACTAGTCCACAATCCTGGACCATTACACTGCCTTTAAAAGGCACTACTGCAACAAAGCAGTATAGCTAAATTGGTTCACTCAAGGATACAATGACAGGGTTCAGGGCACAGTCATTGAAAATCCGTGATAAAGTATTTTCATCCTGGAAAGTGGTACATTATTACTTTTCTGCAAACTACGTCTGTCTTCTTTCTAAACTGCAAGTCATTTACTTTCTTAAAGTCTTACCAATGTCAGTGTGCTGATACTTTATAGATAGAAAATGTCTTACAGCTTAGAAAGAAGGCAGACACATTTTGTTGAAAAGTAATAATGTACCACTTTCCAGGATGAAAATACTGGTGTGCTGATACTTTATAGATATAAAATGTCTAAATTGCTTACACATTATAAGCTACTACCCAGTGACTTGTGTTACTAGTAATATTAGCGGATAATGTTACTGAATACTAACAAAATATATCGAAAAGTGTGTGTCTGAGAGTATTTTGCAATTTGATAGTGTACAATACAGTTTAGCACTGGAAGTCATTGCTTTTATCATTTTTTTTCTTAACATGACTTGGATAAATCAGGGAAATTAGATAATCCAATAATACAATCTGTAAATGTGTATCTGGTTTTCATGCACTTTGCAGAAATGGAAGCCCGTAGACCCTGCAGTGGTTTACTGTGGTGGCTGAGTAGGAAGTCTGTGCACAGACTGACATAAATGCTCTCTGAATGAACTGGCACAAAACAATTTCACACCATGAACATCTGGCCTTCGTTCAGCCCTTAAAATAGTGCAAGAAGCCAACTCTTCTGACAGGGAGGATATAAACCAACAGTACATAAACAGAGACACCATTCAGCACTCTTGAAGAATACAATGTACACTTAAATCCAGGCACCAGCCCTCTCTAATGGTTATTGTGTATGTGTGCGCGTGTGTGTGCGTGTGTGGAAATTCTTGTGTACACAAAACATAACTGTGTCTTGAAACAACCAAAGCAACATACATGCTTGACGCAGCCTTGAATAAACTACTAGCTTCCTTTCTTGGACAATGAGGTCATGATTTGTTTGTAGTTCTAAGTGACTTCCAGTTATTTATTCTCACCTAATAACATGAATAAGATATTCACAGTTCAGGTGTAAATGAAAGGGAAATAAACACTTAGAGAATGACCTCACCACTGAGAAGAACTTCGGTGAACTAATTCATCATAATAACACAGATACTGTTTCTGGGACTCCACGTGTGTGCGTGTGCATGTGTGTTTATGTGCGTGTGTGTGTGTGTGTGTGTGTGTGTGTGTGCGTGTGTGTGTTTAAAATAGCACAGCACAATAATCAAATCTGATATCAAATCTCACACTATAAGTGATTATGTATAATTGACCAGTGGTTGCAATGAGGAAAACATTCACATTAAGTCTAACCGAGTGAAAAGATGTTTGCGAATTAAGGAGGGGTGTATTTTTCTTGGCAGCAAGCAAAGTGATAATATCTTTCTCCAGTGCAATCCAAATAAACACGGTTCCCCGCTTGGAGAGCTAGTCAGCAGCCATGCTCCCGACCATGTGTTGGGGCACACCGCTGTGCTCACGCAGATTCCCAGTCTTTCTCACAAGGCCACATATCTCCAGCATCTTGTCAGGCACAGTTATGTTTCTGAGGTTTAATTCTGTCTCACGAGGCTGCAGTCCTTTGTGTCTTTGTTCTTTAATTGCTAATATGAATTAAAAGGGAATTATGGACTCTAATTGCTAGTTGGGTGTGTGTGTTGGCGATTGCTTTGCGGTGTACGCGCACGCGCGTGTGAATGAGTGTTTGTGTGGGAATGGGAGTGCGTGTGAGGAGGGATGTTGTTTTTAATGACATTCCCTCCCAAGATCAGAACCGCAGGCCTGCCTTGGTGCTAATCCCTCCAGGGTGCTCCATTGACCCCCTTTATTAACATGAGTAAATTCACCATTAGCGGGATGTCAGGGGTGATTGTCAGATGGAGAGAGACGTTATCGAGAGCCGGCTCCATTTGGTTTCATTAGCACTCGGCCTCTCCCTGGGAGACGTAATGACCAGGAGGCGTGTGCCACACTGGGAATGGACAGAAGCCACCAGATTTTCACCAGAGAAAAGGACTTACACTAAGGCCGGTCTCCTAGAGCAACTAGCACCACCACTAATCCAGAATTTCCTCAATATGTCCTTCATGTACAGGGCTTTAAGGGAAACCTGTTTGGCCCGCACCCTGTGAATTTAGTTACGTTTACGCATGGTTGTCACGTATCACTCAAGATTTGTGCCTAATCATTAGGATTTGATGGATTATCCATATAGGATTATTTAAGATAAGCGAATAAGGTCATAACACTTTTCACTTTCCGCCGGTGCAGCTCATGCTCAGAAATGGCATAGGATTTTTTCTTTTTGAGACTTTTGGAGCCTGAAATGATTTTCTGTAAAAAAAAAGAAAAGAAATCCTTCTCAAAATCTTTTTTTGCCTTAAAGGGATAATTCGAGCAGGCTGTCAAAAATTCTAAAATCTAAAATCACACACAAACACCATCACTGCCAAAACATACACTTAATCTGAAATGATATCAAAAACTCAAGAAAGTGAACTATCCCTTTAAGCCCAAATAAAAAAACCCCACTAAAAAACAGTGCAAAAATGTGCTACAAAACCACCACAGAGACAAGTGTAGCTGAAAGTCAGTGCCAAGTTTTTCTTCCTTCTTTTAAAGAAAAGCAACACAATTTCACAAATGTAGATTATTTTTGATCATGTCAACGGCTGGGTGTTCCGCCTTACCCCTGCTCTCCTGGGTGATTTCACCCACCCCTGCTCTCCTGGGTGATTTTACCCACCCCTGCTCTCCTGGGTGATTTTACCTACCCCTGCTCTCCTGGGTGATTTTACCTACCCCTGCTCTCCTGGGTGATTTTACCTACCCCTGCTCACCTGGGTGATATCACCCACCCCTGCTCTCCTGGGTGATTTCACCTACCCCGGCTTACCTTGGTGATTTGCCCCACCCCTGCTGTCTCGTCTGAAGCATTACCCAGCCCCTACAGAGAGAACAGGGGGCCTTGCATGGGACAGTGTTTCTTAATTAATGCCTTTGGCATCCAGAAAGAAAAAAGAAAAAATATTCCGTTCCGACTCATTCCTCGGCCCGTGGCCCCAGAGGAGATGTCTGAGATGACACGCTGACTAACCCTCCCCTGCCGCGTCCCCCCAGAGCGCGGCGCGTGTTCAGGTATGCAGGTCGCCCTGCAACAACACTGAAGCGCGCCGGAGCGTAAAAGATCCTCCATAGATAGATTGCGTTTGGTGTCCCCGAGGTCGGAGCTGAACTGTTGTCTGTGTTTGGGCCCTGCAACGGTGCTCACAAAGTCTCCTCTCCCGCAGGTAGCCCAGATCCAAAACGCTACGCTCATAGTTCATCACTCTCTGTGGGGGAATCATTCTCAAGAAAAACGTGTGACCTTGCTCTAATCATTCAGCATATACTATGTAAAACTGAAATTTTACAGTAATTGCAAGCGCTCTTTTAAGATGGCCTGCATTGAAAATGAAGCCTCAGGATTTGGTTGGAGGTAAGCAGCCTGCCCAGTTTTATACGTCTAAACAAAACGCTTCCTCAGGGTTTGTTTTATTATCAGAGGGTTATAGGCGGGCTTAAAGATATAAACAGTAAACATGCATGACAGAGTAAAGTATGATTAGTCCTGATATTATGAAATGGAGGTTATAGAGACATTTCTTATCAGCAGCAAATGATGCAACTTGCAAATAAGAACCTAGAAGCATACATACATATCTTCCAAAAAGGAAGTTGATTTTCAGTTTGACGGGCTAATAAAAGAAGTTTATTGCAGGGAAGGTGGCTGCAGTGGATATTACCACAGCCTAGCTGGTAGCCTTCCTCTCTCTCTGTGACCATAAATCAGACTAAACTTGTTGACTGTTTCTGGCCTGTGTTTAATGTCAGACCCACGGGCCTAAATCTGAGGAGCAGACAATTCACTTTTCCAAACACACTATATCGTAATATACTGTATTTGCCATTTCAGTAAACAGAGTTTTCTTTCTTTTCCTGTACACTTTCTCTTCCTTTATGGAAATTAAGTTGGAGTATTTTTTGTGCAGTCCACGCTGTCTTTGGGTTGACAACTAATAAAACCTTTAATCGCCATTTTTTACATGCGGGTCGAATTTTGCACCAGCAATGAATTTTTTTTTTTGGGTGAATGCTCTTTTTTGGAGTAGTAACATGCAAGATGGCTGTAACTGTTAGCATGAGAATTAATGATAAGGAAAAGCAGATTTGCCAACATCTGGCCTCGTAATAGCAGTATGATTAAATTTCCGTGTTTCCTCGTTCTCTGTAGGCTTGCAATCGAAGCCACAACTTGGTTGTAACTCAGATGTAGTTAAAAAGGACATACCAGACCGAATGGGATTTGGGTGGTTTGCCACAGGGCTTTTGCAATCTACGCTGCATTGCAGTGCCTTGTAATCTTTTTAGCAATAAATCTAAATGGAATGAATAGCAAATTATTTGAGCTGGCTCGTTAGCTTTTCTCTTTTATCTTTCAAGCCGTCATTGGATCTGTATGTGTTATTTAAACGTCCAGACCACTCGTGGTTACTCAAAAGTTGCTTTAAGCATTGTTTCATTTATTGCCTACTGAGGTCAAGCTATTTTAGGAAAAACGTTTATTGTAGTTCAAGACCTTTTGTCCTCATGACCCCTGTTTGTGAACGTAGCATATTCAGTATACAATGAGCTCAGTAAGGTTGGGGTCAGGTCTACCATAGGTTATGTGACCTTCTAAACAGGCTACAAATACTGGGTCTGAAGTTACTGGGTAGGAAAAGCAACAGAGACTTTGAGAGAATTTGTGAAGAGATATGTGAAAGGACTGTTTTTAGCTAGATAAATATATTCTGTTTGGTTTAAAGACTAGTACAAACACTGATTGCAGTGGGGTGTTTAATATAGCATCTTTATGTATTTATGTTACTGTAACTGTAGCTGCCAGAAGTGTGCAGACATCGCAGTGTACAATCATATATTATAGTGTATAATCGATAGTCTTAAAATCTACAGTAAATAGGTTGTTTCATCTGCTAAATTATATAAATTGTAATTTTTATATACAGTTTATGCAATCCTGTAATATACACAAACACACACAAACACACCCACACCAGTATAACTACCCCAGCATTAGCATTTCAATGCTTACATAGTCCCCAGCCCCACCATGAGAACACGCTCATGCTTTGTAAAAACACATCGCCATTTCTGTTTTTTTTGTGCCCATATACACAGCTGAATATACTACACTTTAGTTACAGCTACACAGAGGAGAGTTCTGAGCTGATCTCTGCTAAGATACCAATGTTATTTTGGGAAATGAAAATAAGCGGAAATACCACGGAGAAGCTTATTCAAACTGAAACATTTATGCCCCTTCACTTTATTGCTTTTTTTTGCTCATAAAAGAGTAGAAGTGTGTTGCTTAGAGCTCTGTGTACAGGGCTGGAAGTTAACGGTAATCCTCGTGCTTGGCAGGCGTTTCTACAGATCTGTTCTGGTAGAGCTCGCGCAGGGCTGCTAAACCGAGCGTCACTTTCTCTCCAGCTCTGACAGTACAGTACATGACACTTTGAGGCCACAGTCCAGCAACTTGACAAGAGTTAACCTGAATCCAGACTCTTTATCTGCTCTGCTGAATTGTGTGCAGAGAGTGCTAGTCTGTAACGAAGCAACTGTGCCCTCCGCAGCACTGAAATCATCAGTCTTGCATCACCCATGGCCGTCGTGGTCTTTAAAAACCGTCGGACGCCGCGCGCGTCTCGTCAGGACGTCTCCCTGGTTGACACGAGGTCATGTGACCGAGCCTCTGGAGGCCGAGGCAGAGTGTCAGAAAGGCTGCTCGGTGCCTCCGCTCCCCGTTTCACTGCGTCTCTCTTCTCTGCGACATTAGCACTATTAATGAGGCACAGGGAGAGGAAGGTGCAACAAAAACTGTCACTCAGGTTGGCACAAATCGCTATCGCAACTTCTTACAACGTCGCTGTTCGGTGGTGGTGACTGGCAACATTCTAGCAATGCTTTACCTTGGTTCCTTTTCAGCCACACCCAGAATGCAACTTTCCACCTCCATTATTTGTCTGTTACAGATTACACTTCCACTTTTTTCCCCACAGGAAATATTTTACAGATGGTGTCTGCAAGTTGACAGAATCACAAGAACATGACTTCATGACTTCCTATAATTTGGCTCCAACTGCTTGAGCCATTTAGGGCCCTGATTATTACTTCCTGGAACACCACCTGTGTTTGTGTATAAGGAGGTAGTGGGTTTTCATTTTGGATTTTACACTTTTGCATTTTATCTTGCTAATGTGGCAGCTTGCCAGTTAGCGAGAAAAAAGAAAACTAAAATGAAAATTGTCATTAAAAAAAGAAAAGCTGATAAGAATGAGTCATTAATCCACTTCTTTATCATTAAATTCAGTAATTCCTTGTGTGGAAACACTACTGTACAATGTCAGTGTATGTGGTGAGTGACATTGTCCCTCTACTCTAACAGCCTGTGCCCATCGACGACTCGTTCTGCGGACTGGACATCAACCAGCCCCTGGGCGGCTCCCAGCTGGTGGCAGGCCACACGCTGTACACCGAGACCCGCGACCGAATGACCTCCGTCACCTCCTACGTCTACAACGGCTACTGCGTGGCCTTCGTGGGCACCAAGAGCGGCCATCTCAAGAAGGTAAGTCCGGGTTCAGAGTTGCTTTGTCTAACACAGACTTGCCCGCAATGCGCCCGAGCCTTCAGGAAGGTCATGCGAGTGGGCTCCTTTGAATGCGCTTCAAAGTGAATCGGATAAGTGTTTCGGTCATGATTACGTGATAACCGAATAATATAAGAGTGTAGCAAAAAGCTCTGGTCTGTACACTGCGAAAATGGGATACTTCAAAGATTAATGCCTTTCAGAACAGGAGTTTCCGGAAGTTAGTCAATACATAACTAATTTGGAAGACACAAAGTAAAGGTCTGGTTTTTTTCCGATGTGGAGAGCAGGATGTTCGGTGTGAGCGGCAGGGGAAGACGTGGGCATATGCTCCGGCGGGGCTGTTTTATTGGAGCGCACCGGGGCACAGCCGTAGAACTAATGGAGTCTGATGGCGGCTCGGTCGGCCAGACGACGGCGGAGGCCGAGGAGCAGACGGGCGGACCTCCGCGCCTCGCGCGCGCCGGCCCTTTAAGACAGCTGATGCTCCGGGATCCCCCCGCTGTGGACGGGGTGCGCTGGCCGGGCCCCGCCGTTCCCCGCCAGCGTGCGCTTCACTGCCCCGGTTTACCGAGAGATTAGCGCCCTTCACTTTATAACGGCGGAGGAGCCAGACTTCCTCTTACCCCCGCTGCTGGAGTCAGGGGAACGCGCGATTCAAAGCAGCCAGCTTTATTAAAGGATTAAAGCGCCTTTACCGCGTATGCGTGCGTGGGCCGGGGTTCGGGCCCGTTTCAAAGTCGACGCGGGAGCGGTTTAATGAAGTGGGGAACGCAACCCCGCTTCCCCCCGGTTTGATAACGCGTTCCGCTCAGGCGGAAGGGGATTGAAGTGAGTCTTCGCCTGTCGCCACGACCGAGCTCGGAGGCCCGGGTCACGGAATAGAGAAGGGAAGGAGAAGGAGGGAAAAGCGTTAATATTCCGCCGGGGACAGCCGGGCGTTATTAATGTGGGCCGCCACTCGTCTCAGCGCCTCGCCCGGCCCGATTGATGGCGATTATTTGAAAAATATGGATCGAGCGAGAATAGAAAACCTTTTTTTTTCCGCCTGAATATTTAATGCATTCCATCACACTGCGTAGGGTTCATTCGCGGCGGTCATTACGGGCAGCTCCTGTGCAGTGGAGCTGTATAACCGTCAGCGACCCATTAACTTTAATAGGTGGCTTTCATCTAGAGCCAGGACGCAGAGACGGAACCCAGGCACCTGCATTGATATCATATACAATTTTCCGATCGTAGCCCCGCTGTTGGCAAAGAGGTATTGGCGTGGAATCATGATGCATTTCCGTATAGCGGGAATGACAAAAGGGCCCATAAAGAAGACGACATCGGAACACTGTATCCGAGCAGGAACACGGCCCAGGAAGCTGATAAACTGAGTCGTGTTCGCTGTGCATTTGCAGGGCGTAGTAAATGCGTTTCGTTGTGTGATCACGCCATCGGTTGTGACCAGAGATGCGACAGGCTGCTGTTCCTGAGACCCCAGGGCCCAGTCCTGCTCCCAAAGCCACTGCAGCCCTCAGTCCATTGGGTGCCGTTATGATAATAATTTTACATTTATCTGACTCTTTTATCCAAAGCGACTTACGGTTGATGGCTACACCAGGGCTTGAACCATCAATCTTCCAGGCTACAGGTTGACCTGTGGGAGAAGAGTGAAGAAATTTTGCCTCCACTGGAGGCCTGCCCCTGAACTCCTCCTACAGAGAGAGATAGAGAGACAGAGAGATATAATATTGCATACATGTATATGTTGTTGTTGTTGTTGTTTATGTTGTACATACATATAATGTGGCACACTATAATGGAAAAGGCATTCATTCATTAGCTAACAGGTTGTAGAGTTGACTTGTTCTTGTTCGTTGTGACATTCGCTTTGGCGACACGTTACATGTCATGCCAATAAAGCACCTTTTTGAATCGAGAGAGACGGAATGACAGAACCAGTCTGCCCCTCGTAAAACACAGTGTAACATCTCCAACGCCCCTGACCACCACCCCCCTGGGAAACTACAGCTTCTGAGTGTGGAAGCAGAGCTGCTGGAGGCCTCCAGGGAGCTGTGGTTATGGTGGGATGGAGGGGACAGAGAGAGTGAGTGGGAGGCAGCTGGTTAGAGCTGGTGTAGGAAGCTGCCCTTTCCCTCTGTGATGCTAGCTTTGGCAACACTCATGCCAGCGCAATTAGATTTAACTCAGAGATACACGCAAATGGACCGGGGACACAGACATTTATTTATTTCTGAATATATGTGCTCATCAAGCTGTGGAATAATAGAGGTCCGCGCTGTGTAATCCTCTTATTAGAATGACTTCAATTATTTAAGCCTTTTATTTCCGCAATGCTAAATTGAATCAGCCAGAGCACTTTAACCCTTTCACAACCCCCTCCGTCACGCACATAAACACCCACGCATGCGCATGCACGTACACACACAAACAGAAACACACACACACACACACTCGCGAGCATAACCGCATGTCTTGCAGGTGCGCTCAACACACTCACAGATGTACGCCCACGCACACATATGCTTTCGGAGGTGTACACGTGCACGCGTTTAATGGATGACGAACATGTTCCCGTGAACGATAGCTGCGATGGAGGCTCTGTGTGCGCCCGTGCCCACGCTTGCGGCCGGGGGTCTGTGGCTCCCCGCGCTCTCTCAGGCTGGAAGCGCGTTCCGTGGCGCTGCCCCGTCCCCAACGACGACGCCGGCGAACGGCCTCGGCATCCGGGCCCGACCGAGCTCCCGTGATCCTCTCTCCTCCCTCTGCCACGGGCCGATAAGCCGTCCCCCGGGACCCGGTGACGCGGAGCCGTAGGGTGACACGCAGAGACGCCCCTCCCTGTCGGAGCGCAGCCGAGCGGAGCTGGGGGGGGGGAGAGGAAGAGACTGCTGAAATGTGAATTTAGTGCCCAAGAAGCCCGGCTTGCACTGCTGCCTGTAATTGGATTGGCTCCTTTCCCAAAGAACCCCCCCCCCCCACCCCCCACCACCCAGCGCCCACCACTCCCCTCCTCCCTCAGTCCTCACTCCCCCCATCCTCACACTCTCTTTCCTTACTGCTCTCCTCTCTCTCTCTCACTGTCTTCTCTCCGTCTGTCTCTCTCACTCTGTCCGTATCTCTGGCTCTCTCACTCCAGCTCTCTCTCTCTCTGTATGTATGTATATATATATATATATATATATGTATATGTCTCTCTACAGAGCTGCTCCTGCTGTTTCTGTTTCCATCTCTCGTCGTCTGTTGAAAAGCATGGAAATGGAGTCTCGGGCCGACGCATTCTGCGCGGTGCTTCCTTTCTTTCCAGGCGACTGCAGAAGACGGCAGAGGGCCGCGGGAAGACTTCGGCTCTAAAGCGAGCAGAGGGGGGTCCGCGCAATGACAGGTTGGGCGTTAGAGGGGAAGGGCACATTGTAGCCCAACGTGATGTTTTTCTCACAGCGGGTTGGGCGCGGGTCGGGCGCGGCTCTCCGTGGCGGTTAACCTTTCGGGCGACGGGAACGCGCGGTGAGCAGGAAGCTCCGCGTCCCAGCCGGCTGCCCGGCAGCGTCAGCTCAGCCCGGCCTTTCCGGGGTGGCTCCCCTCGCGGCAGTGATTGATTACCGGCACCGCCACATGTTTGCCTCAGCAGAAAACACCCCGGAGGAGGCTGGGAAACGCAACAGCCTCAACCAACAACCGGAGCCTTTCATCCCCGGGGAAAACCTCTGCGCACGTGACTGCAACTTGTGCATTGACTCTGAGGATCAAAGCATTTCATTTACTTCTCCTGAAAAGATAGGAGATGAAGATATATTTAACCAAGTGCCCATATTGCTGCGACACCCATTCGATGCATATACAAGAAAATCAGTATTTAGGAATTTAACCGAAGGATAATCTGTATACATGAAAAGTGTGGCTGTTTAGAGTCTGCACAGGCTGGACCCATCCCATGCGTGGTTGATATTCAGCCATTTTCAGCCTAACCCTGGTATGAGTTTTTTAGGAAATGACGTGTATTTCAGGGCTCACAACGCCAGCCTGCCAGTCATTGTGGAAACGATACTGTGTGTTTAAGTCTGGGCTCTGTTACCAGAGAGTTGCATCACCTAAAATGGATCGGCTTCGTGATGTTGACTTTTCTGCTCGAGTGAGCTGAATTTTATGTTGGGGAGTACAGGTTTTAGGAGGAGGACGCTGAATTAAGTGGGGACGATCCCCGGGGAATCTCTCGCTTTGATACTCAAGGTGGTCGGAGCCATATGTAAAATTGGACATTAAAAGAGATTCTTCCAATAGATAAGTGCTGAGGTTAAATAGCCCCCAGCGTCTGTCTCATGTGAGAGCCTTGTAGTATTCATCCAGGTACTGCAGGCTCGTGTGTGTGTGTGTGGAGTTTGGTAGCTGGTTGTTTAGAAGCCACTCGAAATGACAGCAGTTATGACTGGCAGTTATGGCTGACTCTTTACCACTCGCACTGTCAGAAGGAGCAGGCCTCTCCTCTCCCCTTTTCCTTTCCCAGCTGAATTTATAGCCAGCGCTTCATTCTGAAGGCTCGTCTTTAACGAGATAGAGATATGTGGGACGCATGGCAGTCTGCGGCCATCGTCAAACAGGGAACAACAGAGAAAACCAAAACACCCGGATACGAGCTGACCCGCGAAATTGATTCTTTTCATCACGCTCTGGTACATAATCAGCATTTTGTCCAAACCCTGACTTTGGCACGCCAATAGGAAACACTCAAAGAGATTCGCTCAGGTGTGCACCCACTTGTACAAAATGCGTAATTGGACCAACGTCCCGTTGAACCTGTTCACGCCCGCCTGGAACACAGCCCGGGTGGCAGACCACAGCTGACACTGTCGCACAGAGAGCCTGAGAGTTTACAGGAATCTGAAGCTGACACTGCCGCACAGAGAGCCTGAGAGTTTACAGGAATCTGAAGCTGACTCTGTTACACAGAGAGCCTGAGAGTTTACAAGAATCAGAAGCTGACTCTGTTACACAGAGAGCCTGAGAGTTTACAAGAATCTGAAGCTGTCTCTGTTACACAGATAGCCTGAGAGTTTACACGAATCTGAAGCTGACTCTGTTACACTAAGAGCCTGAGAGTTTACAGGAATCGGAAGCTGACTCTTTCACACAAAGAGCCGGAGAGTTTATAGGAATCTGAAGCTGACTCTGTTACACAAAGAGCCTGAGAGTTTATAGGAATCTGAAGCTGACTCTGTTACACAAAGAGCCTGAGAGTTTACAGGAATCGGAAGCTGACTCTGTTACACAGAGAGCCTGAGAGTTTACAGGAATCTGAAGCTGACTCTATCACACAGAGAGCCTGGGAGTTTACAGGAATCGGAAGCTGACTGTCACACAGCCGGAGAGTTTATAGGAATCTGAAGCTAGCACTGTCACAAAGTTGAAGGAAGCTGTTGGAAGCTGATCCTTTGGTACAGCGACCAGTTGGTAAAACGGAAGCTGTAGGAAGCTGATCCTGTTGCATAGTGAACAAAAGAGTTTAAAGGAAGCAGTAGGAAGCTGATCCTGTCGCAAAGCGAACCGGAGAGTTTAAAGAAAGCTGCAGGAAGCTGATCCTGCAGGAGAGTTTAAAGGAAGCTGCAGGAAGCTGATCCCATAGCTTATTTAATACAGGCATCCTTCTTCCCTGGCAGCTTCATTTCTCCCTCTGTGGAAAGCGCCTTTGTGCTGCAGCGGTGGCTCCAGCTGGGCCCAGTGCTGTTTGATGCCAGTGTTATTGCAGGATTACAGCAGCACTGAAAGAGAGCACCGTCCCTCCCGCCAAACACGCGTGCACCGTTTCAAAAGGAGGGGCCCGAGGATCGAGTGCGTGAGGGAGGTGTCCTCTCCTGCCAGGGCCCCCCGCCCCCAGCGTCTCACCTCAATAAGCGGAGCGGCCTAAACAAAAAGAGGCGTGCAGATTTCACGGCGTGGAGAACAGAGGCGGAGAAAGAGAATTCCGCTTTCCACCAGGATGTCGTCGGCCCTCGTCAGCCAGCATGGAGGACGCTGTCCCTAGCAACAGATGAGGCTCATGGCAACGATTGAAAAGAGCTTGGTCACGACCCCCCCCCCCCCCCCTCCACCAAAAACCCACCCCCCCTGTGGATGTCCCTTCCCAAGCACAGCGTGACACGTTCCACAATCTGTCCTGCAGGCACGGGGACATGGGGGTGGGAAACACACACACGCACACACACACACACACACACACCTGTGTCCTCGCAGACGACGCAGAAGCAAGAGTCTAGATTTCGATACCTCAGTAATTACTTGTAAAAAACATCTCAACCCAACTCAATAAGTCATTATGAACAGGAAATCCTTGTTTACAAGCAAGCCTCTAGATGATTCATTATAAATGTCAGGTAATCCATATTAAAAAGAATAATTTAATCAACAGGTTCTTGTTTCTCAAAGGAAATCCTGTTGCTGCACACTTTTGTGTCCCTTGTTTTACCAAACTGGTGTAGTTTAACACTCTGTTGTGAGCGAGTTTCTCAGAACGTTGGCAGTGTGTAAATGTTGAGCGGTGTGTAGGCCGGAGCTGACCGTGGAGATTGAGGGGTGGCAGATGCAAAGCCCCTGCTCCACGCTCCTCTAACTCCTCGTTGGCCTGAGTCACGGGTCTGTCCTGCGTCCCTGTTAGTCCAGCAGTACCCGCTCTCCTGTTGTCTGTCACTCCGGGTCTTGTCCAGATGGCCCTCTAGTCAGTCACACATGCAGGGCTGTGGCACAACCTGTGACTGTTTTGGAAAGCACCAAACCTCTCCTCCCAGTTTTAGGACATGCCAAATCTGACGCACACGCGTGCACACACAGACGCGCACACACACACACACACATTCACATATACACACAGACACCATTTTGGTTGATCACAGTCTTTAAAGTTTGGCTGGGATGAGCCCAAGTCCTTGCGGGAGTTCTCATGCTTGGCAATTATTCCAACAGCACTGGCAGAGCAGTAATTGCTAACAAGTACGTTTCTAATTCACACTCAATTTCATGTCAATTTAACATCTCATCTTTTTTTCTAAATTGAATAGTGGTGCTCAATTAATCTCCACTGGCGTAACAGTAATAACAAGGACATGACAATCACATAATTAAAGTAGAAAAAAACACAAAGCAAATTAAAAAAGCACTTTTGTTTTATATTACAATATTACATGGCATTAATCGACAATATTTATTGTGGCTGATGTGAATCTTTTAATTGTATTAAAATAAAAGTATTGACCTTCTGTATGTGAAAAGGTGTGCAGCTGAGTGATTGGGGCCAATATTGCTCTGTGAACACAGTCTCTCTGACTCCCTCTGCGAGATTGCAAGCAATCTTCCTAATCATGTTACACTTGGCAATTCAGTCTCAATTTGCCTGCTGGCAATAACTGCGAGCTACAATTGCTTGGAGAAATTGCCAGCTGTAAGAGCTCCTTCCAAGTACCTCTCTGAGTCATCCCCATTGCCTGCAGTCTGAGGGGGGATGTAGGCTCTACCCACGTCTAGATGAGGCTGATGAAAAAGGCCTAGTGCAGCTAATACTCCAAAGGCCCCCAAGGCCAACACAGCAAACAACCAGAACCCATCCTGAGGAATGGATCTCAACGTCCATCTCTGATGACTGGCTGTCACCGGTTCTAGCTCACTCACACCTGTGTAAAGCAATAAACCCAGTGGCCTTGCCCGCAATTAACCAAAATGGAAAACATTTAGCCAAACTAGGTACGGAGAGCATATGGCTTCTTGTGGCGTGACAGAAGAGGAGGTGTTTAGCCAAGCGGCACGTCTGCGTCGGTGAGCTGCGTGCCAGCTGTGTGCTGGATGTTGAGAGGCGGTTGGTTTTAATCATCTGTCTGCTCCTCGATGGGTCTGCTCTTCCCACAGCGGGGCTGTGACCCTTCGCATGTGACCTTTGGCCAGCCCACCGTTGCTGGCCCTTTAACTTTATTCGCTGACAAAGAAAAAGCAGAACTTCAGAGCCCCCCCGGACCTCTTCCTTTCTGAAGAGAGCTCTGTTTTGCTTTGGGAGTTCCAGAGAAGAGCCCTGAAATCTCGAAGAGCTTCACTGAGCCTCGAGCGTCTCGTGGCATTCGGTTAAAGGGGTTGGCTGAGCACTGGAGGGTGGACGGAGGGGTCCCCGCTGTGCTATTCAAGAAGCCCCCCCCCCCAGTCTCTGGCCCCCACTTCTTCCATTGGCTGGACCCCAGCCCCACACCTCCTTATCCTCTCCTCCTTGTTGTCATGTGTCCCTGTTCCAGGCTCTCTCTGTGTGAGAGGAGGCCTGGTCAAAGCCAGATGTCCCCATTCACTGACTACCCCGCAGTGATCTTATTACACATTCAAATACGTCCTTCTCTCTCTCTCTACAATTTTGCTGCTTCCCTCTGTCTGCATTCACACTTTAATGCAAATAAATGTATCGTTAAATGTGCTTTTTTTGCAGCCACAGTAAATCACTTTGAATAGATCTGTACTTTCCCCCGACATAAGGTGGTTGGTTATACAGTACATTATCTGTTCGGTTCTGTGCAGTGTGTAACCCTCCTGAACTAAATCACACATGAGCCTACAAAAGAGTTGTGTTGTTATAACTCTGATGCAGACATTTCACAAGTCTGTCCAAAGTAATCCACTCAGTGTTCTTATTTATTAATGTAGAATCCATGTGTTGTATAAATTAATATATGTGTAAATAATTTTCCATTAAATGTTCAATTTGTCTGTCGACTTTATGATATATTTAAATGTCAAACTTTAAAAGATACATTTATTAACTCATGAACCTATAAGAGCCAACTCATGAATATATATATAAGAGCAATCTTTCACCTAAGATAAATGGTTTGTCTTCCAATTTCCCTGTTAATTGAACTGGAAGTTAGGTTGTTATCAGCATAATATGAACTGCCTTAACAGAAAGGAAATGGGAGACAGATACAGAGACCAGCAGCTTAAACAGAGCTCTGCTTCAAGGTTTGGTAGCAATTCTCCATTTAGCAGATTTGCATGTGGTTTTGTCTGTTGCTGAGTGCAGTGTTACTCATATTGGGTAACCACATTAGACTTTTTGAACACAGATCCATGTCTTCCTAGTAATTTGTTTGATATATTAAACACATGGGACAACTTCCAAAACCTCTACCCACTCTACTTCATCGGAACCATATGCCTTTTTTCGTCTGGGCAATGCATATGTACCCTACATTTAATAAAAAAACAGTGTAATGAGGAGGTTAGGTTTGAGTGGTTGTGGAATGGAGGTTCGTGCGGTTTGGACTGGAACTTTTGCTCCATGGGAGATGGATTTTGGCTAATAACATTGCGTTCCTTTCGTGTGTGTGTGTGTTTTTCTATGTGTGAGGAGCATTAACACCCCCTATGACATGACAGAAATGTGGTATGAATGTATGTTTCAGTGCAGACGTAGGGGGAGGCCAGCTTTCTGCTTATCAATATTCTTCCAGCTCTCCCACCAACTCCCCGGCACGTGTGGCCACCGCAGAGAGAGCATTTGAAATTCATAGGAATTCTTATCAGTTTGTGCATCAGTCCTGTTGATCTGTTTCTCTGGTAACCGTGTTCCAAAGACGCGTGTCTCCTTTCCCTCCTCCTCAAAACGTCAAACGCACATATCAAACAGCTCAAAAGTTGTTATGGGAACAAATATAAAAATAAATAAAAGTAAAAATAATTCAAACTAACAAAGTCGTACGCATGAAAAAAATAAAAACAACGAACAAATAAATAATAATAAAAATGTGATGGAATACAGGCAGTCACGTGCCGGCTGTACCGATATTCAAAAACAGCACGTTTTCGGTTCAATCAAACAAAAATACACGCTTTGTGCCGAAGTTTGCTTTTAGGTTTCTCATTTGACATAAGTGAAATCTTAAGAGAAAAAAAAATCTCTTGAACATGATTCCCCAGATAGATCAGTACAGTGGCCCAAAGTGGGCATTTGGCCTAACGCCAGGCTGTATCGATTGGCTTCACACAGTACCTGATTGGACTGGAATAACTGTGATTACCCAATCCATTACTGCAGGGCTGAGGTAGGGAGGGAAAATTAGATAAGAGCAAATAAGTGGAGAATAGGATTTATGCATCAGCTCAGGGTCGCCGAACGCCTGCGTTCTCTAAAACTGCACCATTTGCCGGCCGTACATTAACAACCCTGTTCGGCAGATGTCTTTTGTGTGAAGAGAAATGGGCAAGGTTACTGTAAAACCTTAAGCATTGTGGACAGGTATGTTGATAAATCGTACATGCATGTTTGTGTCCCCGTCTCTGTTAAAATTCTGTGAACTGCCTTCATTTCAAGCTGTGTTATTTGAGGAAAGCTTAACAGGGCTCTTATAAATTTTGTTTCTTGGAAATAAAAAAGCTTGAAGCGCTCTTTTCTAAAGCACGCAGTCAAAGAAAATCACTAATATTAATATCTGTACCTAAAGGACTGGCCCCTGACTCTGACTCTGACTCATTCTGTTTTCCATGGCAGCACATTTTCTTCAATCAGAACTACATTAAATACTACAATAAGAATTTTTTAATTTTTTAAGTATGTTCTTTACTGTACTTGCCTTGATGATATGGTGAAGCTTTATTTAGCTATCTGCCCTACATCATGCTTGTGTTTCCATCAGCTCTCTGTTTGCCATGTAAACCAAATCTGTGCTCCTAAGCATTTGGTGACTGCCTGCTGAATCTTTGTTTGTGATTATATGCAATAATTATTGTGTGAAACGGTCATCTCCTATTAGAGGTCAGTGATCCCGTTGGGTGTTTTATGTATTGGGCCAGCAGCCCCTGTGCAGAGCGGAAGCTATGATCCCAGGGTGCCCATACCCTTTGATGGGCAGCAGTGAAGAGACGCTGTTTGGTCACGGTCACTTTGCCTCGACACGCAGGAGAAAACTACTTTAGCATTCCAGAGCATGTTCCCTCGCTGCCTCTCTCTCTCTCTGTCTCTCTCTCTCTCTCTGTCTTTCTGTTTGTCATCTCCTTCATCTCCTTCTTCCTCCCTCCTTCTATCTTAATCTCTTCCATTCTTTTCCCTCTCGCCTTGTCTTTCTATGTTCTTCTCTCTAACTCTCTGACTCTCACCTCTCCTTTTTCTACCTGTTTCTCATCCTATAACCCTGCCTCTCTCCCTCCCTCTCCATTTGCCTTTCTCTCTCTCTCTGTCTGTCTCTCTCTCTGTTGCTCTTTTCTTTCTTGCCTTGTGCCCAGGGACCATGCTCTAGCACCATTTCTGCGAACGAGAAGCAGCACCAAGAGGAAGCTCCGCTGGCAAGCCAGCGTTGGATCAAAGATTTTGTTTCTGTGACAATTAGCGGGATGTCTCCAGCCCAAGACACAGGCCCCGCTTTTAATCGCAAAACACGGCACTAATGAGGGCGGCTTGTGCCGATTCCCCCCCAAGGACGACTAACCTATGGGGCGCAACTAACCGAAATCGAATCAAACGTCTTTTCTTTGGCACTTCACGCTCACACAAAAAAAAAGATAAACGAATAAAAGCTGAGAAATATTTAGGAGGTTTTTGAGTGATTTCAGAAGCAGCTCGCCTTCATTGAAACACGTCTCCCCCCGGTCACAGACACGGTGGTCTGTGTGTAGCAGAAATGTGCTTTTGGCAGTCAGCACCGCCCCTGTGAGCATTCTGTACATCGAGCCAAACTCAGCAACCAAGTGCGCAACACTTATTAATTTCAACATTTTGTTGTAGAAATATTGTGCCTGCCTCTCCCAGCAGAAAGAGAGAGGAACAAAAACAATAAGCAGGACAGTCTGTGAAATCTTAGAATGCGGGAGGACAACCTTAGCCTGGATTTAGTCAACATTTTTTTATTGAGAAATATTACCTTTTTCCTTTGCTGGTTAAATGCAGTGCCTTATCACAAAATCAAATTTTGCCTAGCTGTGCTTATGAAGAAACAAACACCTGCATTCAGCTCTGTGTCAAGGTTAAGGGCAAGTGTTGACCCGTGACCCAACAGTAGTATTATAATGCACAGATAAAGCTTGAGCCATGTGGTGTCTTTCATGGAGGCCATTCTGGGTTACTGGAGAAAGGCAGGGAGAATTATGGGGCCCCACAAGCTATTCAGGGGGCCTAAAAGGACCAGGAGACATCACAAGTCATCGCTCTAATGAATCCTGATGTCGTCTAATAATATGCGAAAATATTTGAAGCACCTGGTAATAACATCTCCCTCGCCCTCTCCTTCTCAGAAAGTCATTACTCACTCCTCGCCTCCCCATATTTATTCCGCCATCCCCATCCCCCAGCTATCTGGGCCCACCTCACCAAAGTTGCGACGACAGACAGCAGAAAGACAGTCTGCTCCCCCCCCCCAAACCTTACCCCCTTCTCCCCAGCTCTGCTGTCCAATGGATGAGTAACACTGTCTGGGTTTTAATTGGACGTGACAGCCTACCCTGCCTGCCTGCTCCCGTACCTCAGCTCCTGAGGCCTTTGTTCTACTCACCGCAGCTACAGAGAACGCGCGGCTACAGAGAACGCGCGGCTACAGAGAACGCGCGGCTACAGAGAGCGCGCGGCTACAGAGAACGCGCGGCTACAGAGAGCGCGCGGCTACAGAGAGCGCGCGGCTACAGAGAGCGCGCGGCTACAGAGAACGCGCGGCTACAGAGAGCGCGCGGCTACAGAGAACGCGCGGCTACAGAGAACGCGCAGCTACAGTGTACACGCAGTTACAGAGAATGCCAGCTCCTTCTGAAATGCTCACACTGTCCTTACCCTTTTCTGTTTTCTGTTTACTAAGCCGCTCACGTTTAATATCTTGCGCTTTTAATAGCTGATAAAATATCCTCACCCTCTGCCCTCAGCGACCCCAGCTGGTCTCTGAGTCCTTTTTCCCGGCGAATAAAGCCAACAAGCACCTGCCCCATCATAACAGCAGTCAGGACGGTCAGCGCTTAAAATCCCGCCCCCCAGTCCTCGGTCTTCCTTCATTATTCAGTGTGAGTCGGGGGCAGGGGGAGCAGTCGCAGCGAGGGCGAGTTTAGGGCCGTGTAATGCTGTTACAGAGTCGGGGAGGGCACCAGGGGCGCAGGAGAAATGAAATCCCCCGCCAGGTTCGGCAGTTAAACCCCGCTCAGACAGCAAGCTTACCGCTCCTGTGTGCATGTATGGTCTACTATTAAACCAATAAGAAACGGGCAGGAAGAACATCCATAAAAAGCAGGAGGATGGGCTCGGGCGGACGGTGTGTGCGTTGGCCGTGCGGCCGGGGCTCGCCACACGTTTACCGGTGATGGAACGCACATGTCCTTTTGAGGGGTTGCTCAAGGATGAAAGACTGTTCTGCTTGAGCGGGAGCGTGGAGGCGTCGCAGCTTTGCTGCTCCAGCACTTTCCCGGCTCACCTTCAGCGCCGAGGCTGAGAAGCGGCCGAGGCTGGTGCTGTAGCGGAGCCGCTGTGCTCCGTGTTGTCGGTTTCGGATGCCTGCGGCACGGGCGTGTTTGTGGCCTCAGAAAGCAGCTGCTGGCTCAGCAGGAGGCAGGGCCTACACGCCTAGGGGGGCAAGCTGTTTCTCCCGCCGTTTGTTTGTTTATCTCTTAATGGAGACAAACAGCCCCCCCCTCACCTGGGGGCAGGTAAACGGCACCAGGGGCGGAAGGTCGGCCCGTGGGTCAGCGGGTCACCCACCGCGAGCCTCTCGTTGGTCTGGGGTCTCATTTAGGTCAAGATGGATCCGCTGCTCACCCTAGAAAGGCAAACAGTGGCTACAGCCTGTGTTCAGTGTGTTCGTGTGTGCTTGTTTGGACATATGTTTTCTGCCTGTGTGTGTGTGTGTGTGTGTGTGTATAAAATGCAAGTATGTGTTCCATGCAGTATGTATTTCTGCATGTGTGTTTGTGTGTGTGCAAAATGTGTTTGTGTCTGTGGGTAGTATATGTATTGGTGCATATGCATGTATGTATGTGTTTGTGTGTTTGTGCGATACACGTCATTGTGTGTGTCTGTGCTTGTGTGTGTGCGTGTGTGTACGTGGTTATGTGTGTGTAAGACAGAGGGAGAGAGGTAATATACTGCATAAGCTAATGGTCCAAGACAATGTGTGTGTCCACCAGCACAGTGTACAGATTCACAGTGTGGCAGCTGCTGCTTCGTTGAGCCCTAATAGAGTGCCTCAGTGTGTGTTTACCATAGATTATGTGGTTAGACTAACCTGGACTGTAATAATATCTGACAAAGGGTGGCAGGTGTCACAGGGAGGGCAAGAGCACGCAGCGATAAACCAGTTATTTCTGCTGTTGTTTCCGGGAAACGAGGAGTTGTGCAATCTGTAATCGTCAATATTATTGTATTGGGGACACCAGAAGCAGTGGCCTGTGATACCTCGTTTAGTCTGAGTACGGGATCTCCAGACGGGTCAAAGGAGGAGCCCCGGCTGAACGGTGGTCTCCGGGGAGACGTGTGACATAACACCCCAGGACGTCCGGTCGGCGGCACGTGCCGGGGGTAGAATGGCCTTTCCAGACGCTCCGGGCTTCCTCGCGGTAACCAGATGCGGCCGATGTTTGGGCTGCGCTCCTTCACAAGCGCCGTCCCATTCAGGCAGATACGCTGACTAAAGAGCGTACGCGATAAGATTAACAGCGCTGGAGACTCTCTGGTTACACGCTCGGCGGGAGCTTCTGTCTGGCCGTGTATCTGCCAGCCCGTCTCCCTCCACGTCTCTCTCTCTCTCTCTCTCTCTCTCTCACATACAGATGACTTATCTCCGATTGCCGATTCGTTACTGACATAATACTGGGACCTGAAACATTTTTTTATTTTAATGTTTTCATTCCTGCACTCTAAAGCTATTCTGCGAGTTAACTGCCAAAAAATTCTAAATTCTAGCCGCCTTTGAATTCTAAAAGATGATGAATTCCATTTGGCTGCTATTATCATTATTTAGAGAAATACGAGGGGGGGTATTACTGCAAAGGCCAACGTCTGCTTTTCTTCACACTAATTGGAACCATGTCAAACACTCACTCCCCCTCTATGTGCTGCAACAGGTACAGTCAAGGGCGCAAATTTTCTAGCAGCAAAATGAGGGCATAATAATCCGGACCTCAGGGATTGAGTTCAGAACAATGGCAGCGCTGCAATTCAGCTTCAATAGAGAGGTTCTGGATCGCGTTGTGACACTGTGTGAAGGAGAGAGAGGAAATTGTTTGGCTTTTAAACCGTAATGGACAGATGACTTCCTCCTTGAGAGAGCACAAGCCTCGGAGAAGCGAGAGGAACAATGCATTCGCTGAGCCTTCTGTCACTCAAGCTCTCCTTTTGATCTTCTGCCAGGGAACAGACACAACCCCAAACAAGGGCACCGCATGCCCCCTCCCCCCCCGCCCCATGCATGCTCACATTACCATATCAAATTTTTCAAACTGTCTTGGTAGTTTTTATGAATGGGATGACCAGGGGATTTCTGTTGTCTCCTCTGGCGAAGCGGCCCTCTCTCTGCCAGACGCATTCTGGCTGGGCACCTCGCCCCCTCGGCTTTGTTCAAGCGGGGTACGCGTGGTACCAGCGAGGGGACGCTTTTCATATCCCACCACCGAGACACCCACCAGATAGCCGCAGATGGCCAAACAAAAGCCGTCAACCACTTCCATCGCTGCCAAAAAACTAAATTTAAAATAAAATACTGTAGCAGGCGCAAGACAGCTGTGGTTCCACAAGAGGCCCAGTATTTATTTTTTTAATTCTCTCACTCACTCACTCACTCACTCTTGTGTGCACAACACATTTTGATGTTTCCGAAAGCCCCCCCCCCCCCCCCCCCCCCCAACCAAAATATGCAATGTGTCAATTTCCCTGTGTGTGGTTTGGTTTGTTGTCACTAGGAGTCTGTTGCTGATTATGGTCTCTCTCTTTCTCTCGTTGTTTCTGTCTTTCTCCTAAGCTTTCTCTAACTACAACATTCCTGGATCAGCTTACTCTGAATCCCAAAATATCTCCCAACCAACCCTTAATTGTTTCAAGAGGCCTGCCAAGCCTGCCCAGATCTCCCTCTCAGGAACCGACAGGAATGTTGCAGAGAAAAGGACTCATTTGGAAAGCTTCCCCTTGAGACCTGAAACCCCCATTAACCTGTCACACTGCATATCAGTATAAGAGAAAGTGCACTCCAAAAGAACTGCAGGGGGAACGAAAGCTGAGGCAAAGTTCTTTCACCTGGTTCAGAACTCAGAAGAGGTTTGATTTAATATCACAGTTTATCCCTGTTTCAGACTTCATCCGTCCTGCAGTTAAACACCACCATAATTCAGGCTTTTGTTCCCTAGTTCTTGCACGGCCCTTCGTGTGGTTTTTCTTGTGCTGATTTAACAGTTTTATGTGCACGTTAAAATAACAATGACCTCATCTTGTTTGAGTATATGGGTTACAATTTATGTTTCATAAATGTCAGTTTTTTATACCTCTGATAAAGAACATTTTTATTTACACTCAAATTGTGTTATATATAAGTTTATATAATATTTATTGATTTGATTTTTTCCTTGCTCAAAACTAATTACTTCTGTTTGGATACAGTGGCTTAATGCTGAACAGTGCCAAAATTCTTTCATAATGTAAAATGATAGATGGTCTTTGATTGCATAAATACATAAATGCATACAGTCAGTGAAGACATTAATCTTTTTTGCTGGTGATGCAGCAGAAATCCCTGCTGCACAATTTGGCTCCGTCTCTGATCTCTTTCTGGAGGACTTTGAGTTCTCAGGTTTTGCCATCAGAAACAGAGTAAACCCAACAATAAGAAGGGACCACGGGTGACCAAGGCTCCTACACCAGCCCTGTAAGGCAGAGGCCTCACTCCTGGAGCACAGGAAGTGTCTGTGGAAAGCACACGCCTCCCTTTATTTTGTTTTCATTTCCACACCTCTGAAAGCGTGGCGCATTTTAAAAAGGGGAGGGGGGGGGGGGGGCGGGGTAATGACAAAACGAAGACTAAGTCGAAATGCATCACTTTAATTTCAGACTGAATGTTTTCCAGAACACTGACCCTATTGTTCCCTTGCCTGGGGCTTGCCTCTCAGAGAGAGTGAGACAACGCAGGGCAGACTGTAGCAAGAGCAACTGAGTCACCTCAACCAGCCTCTGCCTGTGAACCTCTCTCCCCTGTCCTTTTCTCTCCTCTCCTGCCCTCACTTTTCCCTCTCCCTCCCTTTCCTCTTTGTTTCTTCGTCTCTTTGTCTGCTTTCTTTCGCTGTCTCCCTCTTCATCCCTATCCTCTCACTCACTCCTCTGTGGTTTATAAAAATATTAGCATATCGTTGCTGTGAAGTAACCTCACTTCACAATTAATGGGTTTTTAATGGTCCCAGCCTCACCATTATGTGACCGAGGTTCTTAACTTAATCCAGGGGGGAACCATATGGGCGGCAGGCACCCCGGTTCCAAGGGGACCGGGAGAGTGTGGCGCATTATTTTGAGTGAAGAGAAAATGTATTTGTTTAAAAAGCCCAGGGGACTGGAGCTAGCATGTGGGGTCTTACAGAGAGCTGAATCTTGATGAGGGCCAGATTATGTGTCTGCGGTTCACTTTTATAAGGGTTTAGAGTTACAGCACAGGTGAAGGAAAATGTACTCCAGCCAACTGTTGAGTGACAGTGTGCAGGGATTTATGAGTGAATGGTTGTAGTGTGTCTGTGGATATATATGCTGCATATATACGGTGACAACTGTGAATTAGCTGAGACTGCCATTAAGTGGGCCAGTGGAAACTGAAACACTGGTTTTCTGAAATCTTGACAACAGAACAGACTGACTGCAATCAGGGCTATTAGAAATGAAATTACATTCTCAAACCAAATTTTAGATTGGATGTATTGGCAAGAATCGGAACACACAAACTGAGTTTGAAATCCCAGTCACATCAAATATGATTTGTCTGTGTGACTAATCTGGCTGTCATGTGAGCTTGGAAATTCGGGATAGACTATGCTGCAGCTAAAACTGAGAAAAGGCTTTGTAAAATTGATTGCAGACTTTTAAGATATAAATTCATAAATTCAGCTAACCTAGTCTAAGAAACAAAAAAACAGTACAAATGTCAGCGGATGTTTAATGAACGGATCTTCAATACTCACCACCCAAATGGAAAACAGCCAAAAAACCTCTTTACTCATTATTGTGCTTGTCAATGCGAAAAGATTAAGCGCTGCTAAAGAGCTATTCATTTTGTTCATTGTTTATTTATTTATATTTTGTTCCGCGTGGGACTGGGCTGTGCCGCACCCCGCCGTACTGCAGAGGACTGAAGTCCAGGGCGACCGTCTCTGAGCGACGGCAGAGTGCTGAGATGGCGTAGCGTATGGGCGACCTTCTGTCCTCCACAGATAATGGCCTGCAGCGCATCCCTCCTCACACATGGGGCTGCTGTGGGCGTGACATTTAGAGCAGGCTCAGATGTTGTTCAGTTGGAAGTTGGGCAGAAATGAATTTGCTTGAATTATGGTGTAAGTGATGAATGTATGGAAAAAGAGAGCCTTGCATGTAATGTATGGCAAATGAATGAGAGCCATACCTATTTTGTGTGCTGTATTCAGTGGAGAAATGGGACTAGTGGGAATATAGTTTTCCGTATTTTTACATTTTGATATTTTGTTCAAGCCATGCCGAGGCACCCAGGGTGAGGCAATGCAATTGCACTGAGATTGATTTTTGTGGTGCTGGTGAGTAAGTGTTTTTGTGCCTTTTTTAAGGAACAATTTAAGCACCCTGCTTTTGACCTTCCCCGTATCCTCCGTTTGGACCTCAATTCCTTTTGTTGCCTCTTGGACATTGTTGAACTGCATCCTCATGTGTGTTTGTCCTACTCTGCAGCTCTTGGCGTTATTGTGATTGAGTTCCAGGGTTTATGCTCCCCACACTGCCTGCTAGCCATCAGATCAGCCTTTTAAAAGATTGCACACTCTGCCTCAAAATAATGTGAACATTTGTGAGAGTTCACTGCTGAACTGCCATGTGCAAATCACCGCAATTTTCGAGTAATGACTCCGTAGAAGTACTACATTTTTCTGCTGCAGGAAGCGGGTTGAGTCGAGGTAAAACAAACACTTTCTTATGCACAGAGAGAAGCAGCCAAAGGAAAGCTGACATTTCTCATCATTAAAAAACAGCTCTTCACAATGTCATTTATTACAGCGCACAATTATACATGCCAATAAGGAAGTAATCGTGATGGCTTAGCAGAGCATATTAAAGGCCCACACGCATAATTTTCGTATTTTTGAGCATTTCGTATCATCCTGGAGCTTTGGATTTGTGTTCCACACTGATTCAAGTAAAACAATGGCAGTTTTGGTAGAACTATGCATATTTTAGGGTCTAATTGCTATTTTTCCGAGCTGTTTGCAGCATGATTTCTCACGTGACATGACGTTTGTTTTTGCATAATTATCGAATGCGGTTGCTAAATGTTAAATGTTGTGGAGGTTTTCTGGGCATTTTAGACCCTAAAACCAGGAAGAGAACTCTGTTGCATATGGGCCTTTCTCATTCTTTTTGTCTCGTATGCTTTAGTTTCTCACCCAGCGGAAAACTCAGTGGTAGTCCTAAGATAATGCTGCAGCATCCTCTCTTTTGAGAATTTGATACGGCGCAGGCCAGCGTGTGCTTCCTCTGTGATGTTTGCAGCTATTCCTCTGCAGTCTATCTGTCCTGAGCAGCCACTGCGGACAGACTGCAGGTGCCCAGTCAAGCAGCCCGGTCAGTAATGACTGATGAAGCAGGGGAATATCCTACTGACTGGAACCCTCCCTGCTAAACCATGTAGGCATTGCCCCATGACCCTATCAGTCACCCAATGTTGTTTGGGTTGCAATGAAGTTAAGTAGTCTGTACCATCAAGTCACATCTAATGTTAGCTGTCACACAAGGCAGTCTCGGTCATGGTCGGCACTGAAACGGCCTAGGTTCCATTGTGGGCCAATTACTGCCCTGCTGAAAAAAAGCTAGGTTTTGAAACAGCTGGTAGTTGGTTGACCAGCTCATACCCCGCTAGACCAGCTTTATGTCCCGCATGGCAATGCCGGTTGACCAGCTCATGCCCAGTCTAGCTTATGACCAGCTTGACCAGCTCAATTTTACAGCAGGGTGTTGCGTTAGCTGGGAAGCCCGACCGCTCAGCTCTGGGGGCAGGTGTTGTGCGCCGTGCGTTGCCGTGAACCATGTCCTGTAGGAGAGGATGTGTTTGCTCAGAAGGTGTAATCGGGCTCTGCCCTTGCACGCTCTGCGGTCCATTCACGCGGTTGGAATTCGTTGGGCGCTAATGTTGTTTGGCTGTCTTTGTTCGCTCTTGTTTTCTTAACGATAAAACCCAGACTCTCTGGTGGGGATCTCAAGACAGGACTCGTACCGGACGGCGGTGTCTCAACTCATCATTAAGACCTGAGCTTTAGTGCTCATTTTTCAGAAAAGGCATGGGGGACATTTTTCTTTTATGTTTTTAATAAAAACTAATTTCATGTTTTGTTTGCTTGCGATCAGTAATTTATTGAAACTTGGTCTGGGGTTAAGGTTTAAGGGTTAATCCCCTCCAACCCACCACTCGGCTCCTTTACTCATTTAATTTATTTTGCTTCGTCTCCTCTGGTAACGGACACATCCTGTTTACAGCGCGCTGCTAATGTACTTGAGAAGCCACTGTCTGACTCATGAGCTGCTGTGCCTTTAAACCGAGACTCCAGGCAAACCTGAAGGATTTTGCAAGCCTGCTTTCTAAACAGGTTACAGACAGAATCAGAAAGTTCCCACAAGAGGAGGCAGGAAAGCAAAATAAGTTCTTAGATTTTGAAAGCTTAAAGAAGGGTGGGTTTTCTGTCTGCTGTGAAACGGAACAGTGCTCACGGGGCCGTGTTGTATTCTACCAATTACAGATATGACGTGTATCTGGGGTGATCTACGGATGTTCCTTACACTGGATCTCCTACCAGTTCCACCGACATTTATGTGCTACAGTATTTACAAGCAACTCTATGTTCAAAGGTCTGTTCGACCTTCATCATGCGTTGTACCTGAAGCCATTCTCAATTCTGTGATGTCCCGCTGCCAAAGTTGAGTTGCTGTATTAAACGTGTGCTGCTAATTTGGATAGTGGACAGCACCTATCCTGTTTCCTGTTTATCCTGTTTTTTGCGAACTCTGTTCCACACCCACCACTGTTCGGCATAAACGGGAATGTTTTCCGGCCCGTGATCAGGACTCACCTTGGCCAGCGAATGTCCAGGAAAAGATGAAAAGCTCCAGCGAAGGCTTGTGAATGGCTGCCTGCTCAGGCTTCATTCAGCGTTCTGCACACAAGAGGAAACGTGTTCATGGTTCAAATATGTGGGCGCAGGCCAAGAGAAAACCCTCATTCAGCTTCTCTTCAAGTACTGGACTTTGTTTCTTAAGTATCCAGGGACAAGAAAACATGAGGCTCATTTTTGGTTGTAGCAGAAGTTGAGTCTGGATCCATTATATTTTTTCAGTAAATTATTGAAAGTTTTAGAATAATTTTTTTTCGCTGTGCATTTTAAGGGGTTTCTGGGGTCTTGTAGCATCTGCCTATTTTTGCTTGTTTGGCAGCCATTTTAGTTTTGCTCCAGAATGATTTCTATATTCATCTTCCAATAATTGCCTTGTAATAATACCCTTTGGTTTCCAGTTTTTTAGACGTTTTGTGGCGTTCTCTGTGGTGTGACAGACACATTAACTTTGGGTAATTTGACTCAATCTGTAGAGCGGATGGTGTGTGTATGTGTGTGTGTTGGGGGGGGGGGGGGGGGGGTGCTGGGGTGTTTGTGAGACACAAATTTCACTTCACTACTTCCATATTATGCACACACAAATAAAACAAATATTAGGGTGGATTAAGTTCTTGCAACACTGGGTGCACCCACACCACATTGGCACAGCTTGGTCGAGGCCTCTTTGACCACAGCTCACATTTTCAGACTTTAGCATAGGGGGGACTCACTGCACTCCACAGCATTGACTGCTTTTTATGTGGGTGAAATGTTGACGTCAGTCTTGCCACATTAAAAATTCTACATCACATCTATATTCTTATACTGTAAACCTTCACCTCCTCTCCAGAGAACGATTCTCCATCGTTGAGTCCTACAAACACCTTTTAGTGAACTGATCTTGAACTGATCTTAGCCTTGTAACAATAGGCACTGCTGAACAATAATCAGCTCACACTCTAAAGAAGAATGCACAACCCCCCACGTTTGAAAGTGTTAGGCTGAACCCTCTTTGACCCCTGCAATCGTAACTCAAACCTCTTCCTCGGGCCAACTCACACCTTCTCTTATAATGAAGCTGCTCGTAAAAAGCAGCAATTCCCTATCTGCAATCATGAATTTTCTCAAACCGCCAAAGGGTTATTAAGAGCTTCCCTTAGTAATAACTGTGGCCTGTATATTGATCAGGCAGGACCGGTTTGCCTTTTTCACCTACCTGATGAACTTTTGTGACAGTGTTGAAGAGCGGGGTCCTTGTCATGATTCCCCTTCTGGAAATAGGTGTCCCAAAGAACTGAAAACCCAGGAGAAAAATTGGAAAGTGGGCCTACTTTGTAATTTGAATAGTAAAACATGTTTTAGCTAGCATGTAAAGTTCACAAAACGATGATGTTAAAGGGGACTTGTGGTAATGCATTGTGTTAGTCAGGGGTAAAATAATCTTCTCCTGTTCTGACATGGATTAATATCCTCCGGGCCCGGACCAGACTGGGGTTGATAGAGCACCTCAATTAAACAAAAAAACATAAATAAAATAACAATAGACGACGGCGGCGAGGACTTTTAATGAGCCGTTGAACAAAAAAACAGCCCTAATCAGGCAGCAGCCGTGGCACAGAAGGGGAGTCCCCAGCCGGAGAGAGAGGGCTGTTGGCTGGGGGAGGGAGGGCAACAAAAAATAATAAAAAACCAGGTTCTGACCTACAAATGGTACCTCAGCTGCAGCGGCCCTGCCTCTGTCGGAGGGCGGAGAAATATGGAGAAGCGGTGGGGGAGGCCGTGGCATTTTATTGTGGTAAAGAATAGCGATGTAGGCTTGAGGTCGGGAGCCGCCGTGCATTAGTGGGCCGGTGATTGATTTTCTCCTCCGCTGTGATCGATTGACGTACCATCCACCCCCCCACCCCTTCCGTACCGTCCCCCAATTCCGCCCACCCCCGGCCAAGCGCGACGGGGCTGCGCGGTGTCGTCTGGCGAGGCAACGGTCAAGGGCACTAACTCACGGGAGCGATGGCAGGCCAGCTGCCCCCCACCCTTCCCTCCCTCCGCCCCCCTCTTCCGTCCCTTTCCTCAGCTACGGCCGGGTTGCCACGGACACGCGCCGCTCCCGCGCCTCGCCGCTCCGGGCGGGGTGTCAGCTGGGCCCGTTCCCCAGACCCCCCAGCGAGGAGGAGGCCACGGGCCGTTAGTTCCGCTCCAGCGCTGGCTGCTTCATTGCCCCTTCATTGGGGATTAGTGTTATTGAATTATGGAGGCCCATCGCTCCTGCGCTGCCACCGACCGCAGCTCCACTCATCCCCCAGACGGCGGTTCCAGGCCTGCTCCGCCACTCAGCCGCGACACACGCTTTGTGGGTCAACTTCTGTTTGCGTGGGGGAAAGAGGACAGATGAACGGAGGAACATGCATCCACGGTCTGTTTTTCTGTACTATGTAACCATGCACTGTAAAATTTAAATGAAAATTTGCTAAATTAATTGAGCGGTCTCAGCAAAAAAAAATGGAATAAATTGTTATATCTCAATTAAAAAGAGTAATAAAGAGTTTAACTTAAAGGCCAGAGAATACTTTCGCAGATTAAGCTGCTCTACTCAACTCGTTCATGGCAATTAGTTTCCTTGAACCGTTTGAGCGAGCTTAACGTTTCTGTTTTACAGTGTACTTGTGTGTAATATATAGTTATACTGCTTTACCCCCTAAGACCAGCATCACCACGTAGACTCCCTTATCTTGCGTGAACGGCAAGAATGAGAAAAAAACATACTATAGGGACTCTATAAGAACTCGTTCACAGACTGATGTTGTGTGTGCTGGTTTGAGCACACTACAGTATACATGTACTGTCCTAACCCACACCAGCAGGAGACATGCAAGCAGAAAGCCCACAACAGCAGTCTAATTAAAGTTTGAGGGCAGGACTCTCCATTATTTTCCCCGCTCAGGGACGTAAACATGGCAGGGAGCAGAGCAGTAGATGCCCTGTCCTCAGGGCAACCGACTCAGTCACCTCCCTGGAGCTCCATCCCTTCTGAGCTCACACAGAGAGTCCGCATTTTCTCTGCTGCAGTCCCCGAAAAAAGCCTGTATTTATTTGTTTCCTTATTTATTATTTTATTTTCCAGTCCGTGCCAGCCTGCCTGCCTATGTGGGCGCGGAGCAGGGGGTAAAGTGAAATATTTCCCATCCTGTCGCAGTTTACATTCCAGACATGGGGGATTTTGGCATTAAACTCTAAATGATGCCTTCAGAGCAGACTCAAGAGTCATGCGGCTTTTGTCTGGGGAGCTGCTATATTTCATCAATGCCTGAATGTACAAGAACAAACTACTCTGCGTCTATTGTTCCAGGGCCTGCTGTAACACTGACTGGGTTAACACTATTTGTTGGCTTGGGCAAGTGGTGCCGTGATGTGGGGCAGTTTGGGCCTATGGCGGTGAATTTGTGAGTCGTGGCTCTACTTTGGTATAGTTTTCTGAACATTGAGCACCGTTGAGCACACAGTGTACTTTCTCTCGTATGAGAGTGTCTTAGACAGGTTTCTGTCCAGAAGATCCAGATGAAGCCTCCACACAGCTAACCAGACCAGGAAGTACTTCAGCGGCATTGTAGATTGAGCAGCATTGCCTGACACTGGGGTGGCACGCTTGGCTCCGGTGGAGATTGCAATCAGTGTGTTCTTAAGCACTTAAGGCCTGCCTGTTTACAGCATGTGCGTAGGTTGTGGTGCCATCTGACGGAACGGCTTTGGAAAATATGGGGAGCCCAGGAAAATATGTAGGGTTTTTTTTTCAGTCACCTGAATCCCTGTACATAGCCAGGACTACCTTTTTCTGTGCAGCTTGTCTCTCTCTTGGAAGGAAAAGACGAGTCATGTGTTCTCCGTCTAACAAGGGTTGGCATCCGTCCCTGCACAGATGGAATTGATTTCCAGGACTGAATCCACAGTTTCAATTGCCATATGTGAAGTGATGTGAATTTAGAGCTGCTTCAAATGTAAACTGGTTTGAAGGAATGGATTGACCTTACATATCTGCCTGTTCCAGGAGTTCAGTCAGTCAAGCCACATCATTGCAAGTCTGTACAGTTTCGCATAAAATGTGGGATCACTTTTTTTGAGATGTAGCTGTCAAGTCTAGCTAAATTCAAAACACATCTTTATCTAGCTTTCATTTTACAGTGTGTTGTCCATCTATGTGATGTATCAATGTGATGTGTGCAAGACACCTGGGCCAGAAAAATAAAATCTGCTGTGGAGGTGGTTTGTGGTCAAATTCTCTGTGCTTTGCATCAAAGGTCATGGGTCAAAGGTCAATTTAGTGTCACAAACTCCAATCGATGTGGCCCATATGACCTTATCCTCTCTTCTTTTTCTGCTGAAGGACGATATGTCATTCACTGTTGCTTGGGCCTTATCATTTCTTGATTGAGGAGGACGTGATAAAACAAAAAAAAAGCAAACCTCAACATTTTCAGATCAGGTCATGACCTGCATGTGCACACATGGATGTCACACGATTTCATAGATATGAGGTGTGGAAGGGTTTATGCCCTGCTAAAACTTGAAATGGCTGGTAGCTGGTTGACCTCATACCCAGCTAGACCAGTTTATGACCAGCTTGACCAGCTCAATTTTTAATTAATGTCTTGAGGAGTGAATTTAAAATGGGGATATGACTGGTCATGTCACCTTATTGGGAGAAAACAGAGAGGAGCTCCACCAGCCGTTGAGTAGGTTAGTAACAGCTAGTAGAACAGTGTCAACTGTGACTGAAGGAGGTTTTCTGGCTGTACTTCTAGGCTCCATGTGGGAACTACCAAGTATTAGCAAAAAAGTAGCAATCAATCACTGTTGTCACTGTCCTGTGATTGGTGAAGCTCCTCTCTATTTAATACCAATAAGCCCATCTCACCACGGCCTTATCCCTGTTTTATTAGTCCTGGTCTTGAGTCACCATGGTAATAAAGTAGCGCAGTGTTTGTGGGGCCTATTTCTGCGGTGTTTATGAGACAGTGGCTAAGAGACAGCATAGTTTAATTTCAGAGGCCCGGTTTCTGAGCGCAACAGCTGCCACGACACAGCTCGCTGAGCCCAGGGGGAACTACTTCCCCGATTACTGTAGCCCGCCACGGTGGGACTCACCTCTGCGCCCGGATCCTGGGTCTCGTTCGACAAACAAAGGACCCGCGCCATCCTGGCAGATCTGCCAAGCTGTTACCCTTCTCCCTCCTGCGCCCCAGCTGCGTCTTTCTGAGCAGAACTGAGCCCGCTGCCCTCACCTCCTCTGGAGCTCAGGACCCAGTGGGGATGGATGTCCTGAAAGAAAGCCCAGGGAGGGCCTGTCTGACCCGAAACACAGAGACGGAGAGAGGGAGCAAGGGAGAGGGAGGAAGAGAGAGACAAAGAGATAGGGCCAACACACTGTGTTTGCCGTCCTCATTCTGGGTCCACCATGCCTGAATAAAGTCTATGCTTTCCCTCTTCGGATTGATTTAAGAGGGTTCGTAAGGTGGGGGTTTGAGTGTCCCTGCTGTCTGCCCCCTCTGAGACAGTGTGAATGCCTGGCGGTGACTGGCCTGGAACCGTTAGCCAACAGGCCCCCCCGCACACACACATATGGACACGGTTATTCAGGGACATATTGTGGAGGAACAAAGGGAGAGTAACCAGCGAGCAGCGGTCAGGGGGGAAAAAAAGAGGAGCAGGCGGATTAAAACGAGTCGATATGAATCACTCCCCCTGTCGTTTCCCCGGGTTTGTTTTGGGCCAGGGATCTATGAAGTAAGGGGGGACAGAAGGGCGGGAGACAGAGGGGGAGAGAGCGAGAGAGAGAGAGAGGAGGTGGACAAAAAGAATAGCCAAGTCTGCCACCGACAGGAAACCAGAGTCCTGGTGGGGAATCCGGACAGCCAGTTTTCAGGAGTCCGTTCGGCTCCGTGGAGTCTGTGGTCAGCCTCATGAAAAACAGGGTCTGCTGGAAACAATCTTCCGGACCCCTCAGCTCAACGCGCTCTTTCACCGTTCTACGTCTCAGCTGTTTAAATAAAGAGAGGAACCTACCTGCACGCATGACGCAAAACAGGTCTATTTTGAGCCTTGTATTGACCTTTTCAATCATGGGTTGTTTTTACTACTTTTAGGTGGCTTTGGAAGGGTTTTTTTTTTGTTTTGGAAGACTTCCCAGGAGCCTTATTATGGTTTCTGAGAGGTTTCAGCCATTTTGTCTTTATTTTTTTCCTCTAACATTGCCCAAATATGAAACCGTGGGACGGGAAGCAGCAATAATTACAAATGTAGTTCTAAAATGAATGATGCAGGGCTTGGAGTCGGGCTACACTGCGTAATTTAACATTGTTTTGAAATCGCTCAGTCTGAGAGGCTTATAGCAAAACTGCCAGGCCGATTGCTGCCGAAAGCAGGCAGAACCTCACAAAGGGAATTTCGAGTGGTGGAAATCACTCGTTCGGCAGGTGATACACCAGAAAGCACTCAGTACTGACACAGATACTCGAGAAATCTCAATCGTCTCCCCTTGGCTCAGAAGACAATGGTTTCAATTCGCCCAATTGAGGAAGTGCAGATTGAAAAGATAGAGCCGCGTTAACAGCTGCATCTCCCTCCGCTGTCGCGCGGGCTCAGAAGTCTCAGAGGATGGCTATCTTTTGAGGGGATACCCACCCCTGAACTGAACCTGCGCCCCCCCCTCCCGGTCCTCTGCCCCCCGGCGGGCAGCGACAGATGAGGCGAGAAGAGGCCGCACTTCCTGCTTCCTCTGATCCGCCGCCGAGCGCGGGCCAATCAGGCGGCCCAGCAGGAGCTGCTCTCGTCCCCCGGACCGCGCGCGCTGACCGCTGACCGGCACTAATGCCCTAATGGAGCTGCCCTACATACCCACTGCACCGCTGTCTGTGGGCCGGGGTCCTGCGTGGTCATCTCTCCCCCGTCTGGGGCCAGACGACCGGAGGATTACTCACCCTCTCGCCATCCCCTCCTCCACGCCCACCTTTGCCTCGCTGCTTATCCTCGCTTTTCTTTCTCTGCATTTACAATACCATTCCCTTCCCTCATCCTCCTATCTCATTTATTAGTTTGTTTTCTCTCTTTGCTCGGCACATCTTTGTCGCCCCTGTTCAAAGGCCTCTCTCTCTCTCTTTCTCTCTTGCTCTCTCATAGTCTTGCAAATTGTCATATTGAAGCTCGGCTCGGTAATTTGTACTTGATTGCACTTCTGTTCTGGCGCCGAAAAAACCTGGTGCCTGCCTCGTACCTAAGACTAATGAACAGCCTCCCAGCCAGTGGAAATGATTAACTATGTGAGAGATTCCCAAGTGAGGCTCTGTGAATCTCATTCCCCTGTGAGGCTCTGTGAATCTCCTTCCCCTGTTGGGGTCTGTGAATCTCCTTCCACTGTGAGGCTATGTGAATCTCCTTCCCCTGTTGGGGTCTGTGAATCTCATTCCCCTATGGGGCTCTGTGAATCTCATTCCTCTGTGAGGCTCTGTGAATGTCATTCCCCTGTGGGGCTCTGTGAATCGTCTTCCCCTGTGTGACTGCATGGTGTCCATGTGTCCCTCTCTCAGATGCCTTCCTCTGGGCTGCACCCATGAGATCCATTCAACTGATGGATGGCAAAACGGTATTTGTGTCATGCCAAACAGATAGCCCTGTGTTTGATGGTCATTCTCCATTACATTGATTACTAGGATCTACCACCAAGTCCATCTCTCCATAAGATGCCCCATTCACTGCAGAATTAGATTGGCCACTTGTACACATATTTCAAGTCCCTCTGTAAGATTTGACTGAACAGCCATTGATGTACATTGCCACTGGGGATTGTGGACTGCTGCCCATGAGGGTTGTTACTTGAGTAGAGAGGTGTTGGGTAGACTCCAGGAATTCAGCTGAAATAACGAATTACACTAAGTGGCGCGGGCAGGATTTGCGTAGGTGTGATGGAGGCCCCCTACTGGCACGGAGTGGACAGTGCGTGAAGCAGGACCCGCCCTGACCTGACCTGTCCCCTCCTCCTTTGGCCTGCCTGACCTGGCAGCCTGCCTCTTGACCACTTGCTCTCACAGTCCAGGAATTTCCTTCCTGCCACGGCCCTTCAGTTCCGTTTCCCCTTCCGGATCTCTCTCTCTCTCGCTCTCTCTCTCTCTCTCTCTGTCTCTTGCTTTCACTTCTTACTCTCAATTCAATTCAGTTTGATTCAGTAGGTTTTATTGGCATGGAAAATTTGTACTTTTGTATTGCCAAAGCTGTTTAGAGGAGAAAAAGGAATGTGGCAGTGTATTAAAACCAAAATAACAGATAGAAGTAACAGTAAAAAATAACAATAAATAACAGTAAAACGTCTCTCTCGCTCTCTTCTCTCTCTGTCTCTCTCACTGTCTGTCTCTGTCCGTTTATGCAATGCTTTTAAATGTGTCGACAGAAACAGGTGCCTGACTCCATTCTGGTCCAAGGGTCGTGTTTGTCTACCATTTTTTTTCAGGTTTCAAAAACCCCCGTCATGGGCTCTGAATCTGCTTCCTGTTTCACTGTCATCACCCCCCCACCCCCCCACCACCCTCCTACCCCTCACCCACCCAAAGCTCGCCGCTGAAAGACACACTTCCCCAGCAGTCCGCAGGTCTCCTGACGTAGAACCCCCCCCGATGTCGAAATCGGGGGTCTGGGTCTCTGCACGTGTTTATTTATTCATGCCCCTCCCCGCCCCCGCCCCGGCCCCTCGCGTGGCCAGAAGAACAGCATAATAGCGGGGCATTATCCCTTGATGGAAGTGCATAATGACCTACTGTAAGACGGGGGAATGCAAATTCGCTTAATTGAATTTATTGTCCTGTCACCCTTGCTTGAGAAGAGGGGCTCTTTCTCGTTGGCGGTTGTTTGCCTTTCCGATTGTTCCTGGCGCACTGCGTCACCCGCTTTCCGGTAAGGAAGTGACTGCCTCTCTTCTCCTAACGCGACGAGCGCGCGACTCTCATAACGTGATGAACGCGCCCGCTTCGGAGCCCGGCAGATAACGGCGGCGCTGGTGCGTGCTGACGGAAATGTCCACGGCGCCCTCGATAACCTATTTCACAGCGTTTGACTCGACAGACCATTTGCTTGCCAATGAGACGCGTTTCTTTTGTCTGTGTGTTTCTGTGCGCGTGGGCGTGCGCAAGTGTGTGTATGTGCTCGTGGGCTTGCGTGTGTGTGCCTGTGCCTGTGTGTTTGTGTCTGTCTATAGATGTGAGTGTCTGTGCTGTGTATGTGTGTGCATGCGTGTACATTATTTGACTTTCTCTTCAGTTATTTAAGGAGATGGTGGATCTACAGCTGGCATTTAAGACTGCGTGCATTCATGTCATTGCATTAGCCTGCTTGATAGGGCAGTAATGCTTGTTTCATTGCATCCACTAATAAGATGGGTGCCATGCTTGAGCAGGCTGCTTCAGAAGGCTCTCTCTTTTAGCCATCCTTCGACAGGGATGCCTGGAGAATCAGGAGATGGAGGCAGAGCAGTATGTGTCAGAGCAATCCACACACACACTCACACACGCATGCGCACACACACACACTCACACACGCACACACACACACACACACACCCACACATGCATGCACACACACACGCACACACACACACTCACACACGCACACACACACACACCCACACATGCATGCACACACACACGCACACACATGCACACACACACACCCACACATGCATGCACACACACACGCACACACACGCACACACACACACACACACTCACACATGCATGCACACACACTAACAGGCACAAAAACATGCAAGCACACTCACCCAGAGAGATAAATCCACACACATCCATGGGGCCCAGGTGTAAGCACAAGCAGACAGTGCCCTTATTGCACCCTTTGTACAGGTGAACAAACAGCTTAAAATTCTCTGAGAAACAACATATGCACAAGCACAGGAGACATGCTTCAGTGACCTGGAGTCTGGAGTATACAGTGGAATTAAGACCGGGGCTAGTGTCAGTGCCCAGTGCGTGCACAGATAAATCGCCTTAAGGCAATCGCATTGTGCCTGTAACACAGCCTGTGCTGTGTTAACCCCCAAAAGACGATGAATTTCGCCACAAGTGTGCGTGTCTTCAGATCAGGTCTAGGATACGGACAGGCAATTAAGATTTTTTAAACGGATAGGACCCGCGTCTTGTTTAAACTTGCTTCTGCAGAGACACTGAATAGTGTTGTTGCCACCTAAAACATAATGGATAGAAAGTTATCTGAGACTTGGGAGGGGGGGAGGGGGGGCGCGCATTTACATGCAAACACACAACGTCCTGACGTACCGATCGATCCCCACCGCTCCCGGGGGAAGAGAGCGTAAAACCGTCCTCGGACAGAAGACACCTCTGTTAGCGTGCGACGCCCAGGACGTGGAGTGGGTTGCGGCTGGCTCGCTGCCAGAACTTCCCAGCATCCCTCTCTCCTGCCCTTAAAGAGGCAAGGGCTCCTTTCAGCCCAAACATTGTGCGCTGACCTTGATAGTCTCGGGCGGTTTTGTCGGACCGCTCTAAGCGGGCAGCACCAAGAGCTCGCAAGTAAGCTCTCTGAGGTGACCTCACAACACTGGTGGGCCGCAGGCTCATCCTGATGGCCGAAGACCTTGTTCCCAATTTATAAATTGTCCATTAAATGCGTTTAAAGTGTAAGTAATCTAATGCGCCAGGCTGGCTGGCTGGCTGTCTTTTTTAAATCAGAAGGAGTCTTTCAGTGGATTCAGCTGCGCAGTGCACTCTGGAGCACAGTGGCTGTCTTGTTCTCTGCTACTGCCTTTGAAGCTGTGAAGTGCAGGTTTGTGTATGTGTGTGCGCGTGTACATTCATATATATATGTTTATGTGTGATTTTGTGTGTGTGTGCACATACGTATTGTGTGTGTGAGTGTGTGTATGTGTATGTGTGTGTGTGTGTGTGTGTTTGCGTGTGTGTGTGCGTGTGCACAGCGTAGCGCAGTGCAGGCCACGTCGTGTGTGTTGGGGACGGGGCTATGAAAGGTGAAGTCGAGGTAGCCCGAGTTGAATCACCCCACCATGAAACGTGCTCCCGGAAGAGCTATGTTTAATTAATCAAAGACTCATTTGCATAACGAGTTACATTAGGATCACCTCCCACCAACAGTGAGCTACACAAGTCGATTGCAAGAATTCTAATACGGCACTTCAGCGTTTTAAAGCAGCAGGTATTTTCTGGGGAGGAAGTCAGTTGGTATGGCACTTGTAATGCACGTTACGAATGGGAAGGAGCTGATTAATAAAAGTGTAAAGCTCTCCTAGCAAGGTGACAAATTTGTGTGTAATCAGCTATACCACCATTCCCTTTAATGAACTCCTTAATCCTTCACTTTGCCGTACCCTTGGAATCAGCATTCGCGAGAAACAACCTTCCGTTTCCTTTCTTTTTTCACGAAATATGGCCTGGTCTTGCACCGCTTGTTTTATTGTTCCTCTCATATTCATTGAAAGTCGTTTGTTTTACTTGTTTTATAATGCCAAAATTCCCTCAGCAGAATGTTTCTCCTTTCTGTGGCCATTGAGAAAAGGGAGAGGGATTGAAGAGCTAAGCTGTAAGTCTGTTTCTGAAAGCGTGCATTTTATTGCTTTAAGCGCCAGCTTTGGGACTGACACAGTTCACTTTAGGCTTTCCCAGCTGTCCTGATAAGGATGCTAGCATCGTGTTTCAGCTTAATGTTTAATGTTTGATACGTGTGTGCGCGTATGTGTATCTGTATTGGGGGGGGTGAATGTGCTAGCCCCCATTGCGCATGTCTCCTATTAACACCCATCCTATGGAAATCCAGGGACATTAGCCTGTAAATCTGTTAGTGCAGACTATTGATCCCTTAAAGCTGGTAATGAGTCCATTTACACACACACATACGCACACACACGATGGCATGGATGCATTTGCACACAATAACAACAGCAGTGGGCTGGTGTGTGTTATAGAAATGGCTGCTGGTGAGGTGAACACAGAAACCGAGAAGCAGTACGAAGATAAAAACCATTCACTGTCATCGCCAAAGGGTATATTTAGGACCTTTCCCAGGACTTATTCAGGTCAGGACTTTCCAAACGCACTTATACCCCTCCCCAGCGCCATCAAAATTTAAATTCCTTTCTAATGAGATCGTAATTTACTGCTAGTGAAAATGACCCATTTACATGAGTTTTTTCTGTAAAGGTAGGATTTAGTCAGAAGTAGGTATGTGTGTCATGAATACAGTATGCGAATTCTATTCAAGGACTTGCCAAGAAATTCTCAGTTTTGAGCAACTGAAGGCTTCCATTCTCTGTAGTGCGCTGTGTCGCAGTGCCTTTAGAATAAGGTTGCATTTGATTAATTAATTCAGTCTTCTGTTTGTTTGTAGAATAGTAGAAGGAACCCAGTGGAAACTTTGCTTGCTGAAAGAGTGGGAGCCAGGTTAATGAACACTAAACACCAGCCAGTGGGGGAAACAACTAAGATGGAAAACAGGGGGGTGTTGGGCAAATCTGGCGTTGAGGATTCGCAGGCAGGAGAAGGACATTTGCATGTGTAGATGCATGTTTTTTAGGGCCTCATTTGACTGTGTGATTGAGTGGAACAGGAGCGGGGGGGGAGGCTGGGCAAGGCCTGCTCTAGCGGGAGTGTGTGTGTGTGTGTGTGTGTGTGTGTGTGTGTGTGTGTGTTACAGAGCGCTTTATTAGGCACCGTGGCCCTGTCCACACACTCAGGGGTACAGCACTGTGAGGTCCTGCTCAGCTCTTCACACTAGTGCTGGGGGGCAGCATTGGTATGGAAACCCTTCTCTCTCCTTCCTTCCCTTTCTCTCCCCCTCCCCCCTCTCTCTCTCTATCTGTCTCTCATCCCCCTCTCTCTCTCCTCCCCCTCTCTCTCTCCCTCCCTCTTTCTCTCTCCCTCTCTTTCCCTCCATCTCCCTCTCTCTCTCTCCCTCCCTCTGTCTCCCTCCCTCTCTCTATCTGTCTCTCTCTCATCCCCCTATATCTCTCTCCCAACCCCTCCTCTCTCTCTCCCTCTCTCTCCCTCACTCCCTCCCTCCCTCTCTCTCTCCCTCTCTCTCCCTCCCTCCCTCTCTCTCTCTCTCTCTCTCTCTCTCTCTCTTTCTCTCTCTTTGAATGGGGCTTTGGGAGGTTGGGAAACGGGGTCCTCTGCTCAGGGTCAGGGTCACTCCATCCTTGTCCATGCTCAGAATGGGATCTCTAACCAGGACAATCCTCCACTATTCCCATCAAGCCGGGAGGGATCCCAGATAATACGCGCTTTCCCACTGCAGCGTCTCCCCCCCCCTGCCCCCCTTCTCCCGCTCAAATCCCGGGCATGACAGGCCCATGCCGGGTCAGCATTATCAGATGACCGCAGGAGATGAATGGGCCCACTGCCCCCCTCCCCCAAAACCGCCTCTGTCCACTGTGACCCGACTAGACCCAGCAAAGGTTTATCTTTGCCTGCGCTGCTTGTGGTCCCAGTTTTTCCCTCTCTCTCTCTCTCGCCCACTCCCTCTCTCACTCTGTCTCCCCAAAGGCTTCATTTAAAAGACATAAAAAAATATTTTCCCTTTTGAAGCCCTCTAAAGCCTTTCTGCCATAATTTGTTAGCACTTACCATATTTAATACTTCAGTTTGGATTAGGTTCTGTAGGGCTGGATTTGGTTCCTCAAAATGGCTCACAAATGTCTTCATAAACGAGTCCCCCGCCGCACTGAGCTCCGTCCGGTGTGGGTAGTCCTGGGCGATGACAGAGACAGACGGATGGCTCCTCTTCATCAGAATCGGCTCTCCAGCTCTTCCAGGCCCCAGCCCTGCTGCCAACAATTAAACACCAGCACATGCCACTAATGAGATTACATCATTGGCCAAAGTCCTCTCATTGTACCAGCAGCCCTACCCCTACTTCAGATGGCAAAGTCACAATAAAGGGCTCCACGGTAAGTACTGCCAACGCGAACGGCGATATGGAGGCACAGGAGGCATCTGGACGCAATAATGGAGAGCGGGGCACTGAGGGATTGTGGGAGCTCGTCCAGGCCCACAGGTTACTACTACAAACCGATCTCTTTCTTAGCGGAGGCCTATAGATATTTGCATCGGCCCCGGAGCTATATAAGAGGTGAAGGCAGGGACAATGAGTGCTATGTTATGATCTTGAGAAAGCCTCTCTCCTTATGTCACACTTATTGCGGAGGGCAGGAGCGTGTTCTCTGAAGGCTCGTTCCTGGTCGGCTGCCTCTCTGTCCTCTCTGCCCCCGCAGCCTTGGCTCTCTCAGGTCCCCCCAGCAGTCTGAGCTGCTCTGTAGGAACAGGTCGGTGTTTCTCATTTGTCGCCTGCTGTCAGGGTTAATAGACTGTCGGGTTTGGCGTGTATCTGAAGAGCTTTACAGATGCTTCTTTCATGAAGAGATGGTCGCAGAATATGGTCGGGCTCTGGTGTGATGATAGATGAATCAATATGACCTCGCTTTTAGATTTGTACAAGCCTTCACACGGTTTATATTGGCGCTTTTTTGAGCTGAATGTCACACAAACGTATTCGGTCCTTCAGGTTTCAGTCGCCTCGCTAGAAATGTGTGAAGTGTATCTTCTCCCCTCGCTTAACACATTTAAATATGCTAATTTTTTCCAAATGAATCAACATCTCTCGTGTCTAGGTGGGATTTTGGAACAATTTTTGCGAATCCATTTCCTCTCTATTTTCTATCTCGGCTCTGGGCAGGATTCAATCAGACACGCTTAGACTGTTTAAGGGCATATTCAATTCAGTTAGGCCTCACTATAAACCCAGTGCCAGATCTCAATAAAGACTATGTTCCTCTCACTATGTCAGTATGGCGACCAGGAGGTACTATTGGAGGTACCAATGAAAATTTGTTTTAATGGAGCGGTACCAATGAAAATTTGTTTTAACGGAGTGATTGTCACCGTAGATTGATTCTGGTTGGTCGGCGAACATTAATTATAAGCGCATTTCTTCTAGCTTCAGTTCAGTGTTCTCCATAGTACAGGGACGTATCAAACCCTGGGTAAATGGAATGCCATTATTACATAAAAACAATTGTGTTCATACCACATGGCCAAAATATAAAAGCCCAAACTGTTTACTGGTTTCTTCTGTCTAAAAGTGCTTTAAGGTTTGTCTGATCAGATCTGAAGCAAGTCCGGTTTGAGCATTTGCTTATGCCCTTTAAGTGAGTTTGATTCAGTGTCGGGTTAATATAGTCTTGATTCACCACTTTCTTCTGGTAAAAAGCATTTATTTCCAAGTAGAAAATTAGGGTGTACGTAGATTCAGGTGGTACACTTTTGAATGTTTTTTTAGTTGAATTGTTGTAATTGTCAGCCTATTGACATTCACTTCCACTGTAATTCCCAGGGTTTCTGGTCTTTTTTGATTCCTTATGCAGACATTCAGTATTGCTTTAGTTTTTTTATTTTTTCTTCTGCTATTAACCCTTATTGTCTTCTTGATTTCTATTCATGGTTCTAATCAGTGATTTGTGTGAGTGACTACCATGAAACCAGTCCTGATTCTCCAAATGCGGGCCCTTGTCACTGAGAATTATGTCCCAGTAAATTGATGTTTGTTTGTTTTTTCGTTTTGATATGCACCACTTGTGGACATGATTACTCGTATTCCCGGCATTTGTCCGGTGATTAGCGTGTCATTCACCACCAGCCGAACCTCAGAAACAAATAAACCGTGCGGATTGGAATTGGATTTGACTCCAGCAAGTGCTCCTTATCGTCGATTGTGTTTTGGTTCAGTGCTTGTGTGTTTCTCCCATGGAGCTGCAGTGGAGTCCTCCCTGTCAATCACTCTCATGGGGATGTGGGGGTGGCAAAGCTGCAGCATGATAGAGAGCCAAGCGTTCGTCTCTCTCAGGGCACTGATGCAGACTGACGTGCCGGTTTTCAACTCCGTCTCACAAAGCACATTTTACATATCTCAGCCTCCCACATCTGGTCCTGAAAAGCTGCCATGTCAACAAGCAGAGATCCAGGCGACTGCTCTACCACTTGACTTAAACTTAACACCCGTGATCGCTGACTGATGAGGGTTGAAGAGAATTACCTTTTTTTCCCTTGGTGGAAACACAGTGAGAAAACCTCAAGGGTGAGGTTTTGGGAGGTCTGGACAACAACGTAAATTTGAGTCTGTGAAAAATATATCACTGGATTAAGAGCTTGAAAGTTCACTGTTCCACCCCTCCCCCCTCAATCAAACTCCCACCCCTGTCTTTTCTGTTAGCTCGCTTGGATGCGGTCCACCACATTGGCCTCATTTCAGTCTTTTAGTGCACCGCTAAATATAGCTGGTACATTGTGCAGCTAGACGGAACGTTGGTGTTTCGGGTAATTAGGGATATTTCAGGTCTAATTTCACTGCTAGTCCTAATCCAAGCTCTGGTTTCTATTTAAGAAAAGCTGACTCCTCTGTGCATGGGTCCCTGGGAAGCATGGGGCAGGGGGAGAGATAAATCAAGAGAAAGAGGAAGTAAGTGAGAGAGATAGAGAGAGAGAGATAGATAGATAGAAGGGGGAAGAGAACATTATTGACATTCATCCTGAAAACTGAATTCAAACTGAAGGTTTTTTCCTTGAATAATGTTTGCAGCTGTGTGCACCCATTTTATTTATGTTATCTTTGTTTGTTGTAGCCTGACATTGGTAGGTCTGGTTCAGCTGCTTTATTTAAAATGGTAAAATGTATATTTATTTGTCCAGCTTCATTAAGGTAGTTAGCATGTACATTTTTGAAAAGGGAGCGTGAACAACACCACAGCCACAGGGCACAATTCAATTTGCACTTTTTGAGTTCAGCCAAAAATATGATGTAACTGCTTTGTGTTGGCGGCTGTTGCTGGGGCATGACTAGCATAACGCTGCAGAGGGCATGGCTCCCAGCTAACAGACCACCGCGCAAAAAAACAACAAACACAAAAGCGCCCATGTCCCTGGTTCCTCATTGGGGATTATGATGTATAGCTGTAATTATGGGGAACTGTCAACAGCACACACAGTTCAGCAGGTCTCTCTGTGGCCCCCTGTGTCAAGCACTTCCGTATCTGCGGATCCTTTGGTTCAGGAACCTGAGGCCTCCATATAGGAATGGTGTGTGGTGGAGGGGGGGGGGGGATGTACGGAATTAGCATGGGCAGTATTAGCACATTAGAAGCCTGACTCTTTGCACACCAGGGGCCTTGGATAAAAGAGGAACTACTGTGGCTTCATGAGGGAACGGAAAGTGACAAAGTCAAAAATAGAATGCAAATGGCCTTCAGGTAGCAGCTTTAATTAGAGATCCAGGATTTTAATTGAGCGCGCTGGCTAGGTTCAGCCCGGGTACAGTGAGGAAACCGCGCGCGTTCAGTTTGCCTCGTAGCCAGAGGTTGAATCACCCTCAGGATGGAGGTGGGTGGAGAGCTTGCAGTTGGTTGGGAGGTTGTTGAACTAATTACCACACTGCAAACCTACGCAAAGCCTTTTGTTTTATACCGAAAGCGGTTTGTGTTGCAGTGTTTACGATCAGTAATCTGTTTATGATAGGTGGCAATTACCTAGCTTTAACGGCTGTGGTTGAGCATGTCCTTTGTGTATACAACAGTTTTATTTTTTGAAAGCGCTGCATAAGACCAACGTCCTAATTGTTATTAAAAGTTGAGCAAGACATTCTTCCCAGCTGCGTTTCTGTAATCATGAATATTTCACTTGATAAAACAAGATTTCAACTCCTTAGTTTTGGAATTATGTGTACTACTAATTGCAAATAAGCAATTATACAATGATGCACTGAATGTAATAATTTTATGGTCAAATACAAAATGATGTAAGAGCATGCTGTTATATTTTATTTGACAGTGTCTGTGGGGGACACTGGACAGATGGAGTGAGACTGAATTTCACTGCATCAAAGTGTTGAGATAAAGTGCTTGAATCTTCCTTGTTTTCGTGTTTGTTTTTTTCAAATAGCTAATATTGACGTGTGACACACGCGCATCTGTTTATTGACAAATCCTCACAACTTGAGAGAATTGTCTAATCTTGATGCCTGCGCTGTGATCCGAGCCTGTGGAGCCAACAATGCAGGAATCCCTTGTTTTGAGGGGTGGGGAGGGGGCTTAAAATCAAAGCGAATCTCCCCTGTGGATCTCCCAGCAGTCCCCACTGCCTCTTGCTGTCGTACACGTGGGGCAGGAAAAAAAGCCCTTTATTTCGGCTGAGGTGTTCGGCAGTGGAAAGTGACACGGCGTGCACGTGGCTCAGCTTGGTAACACCCGCGTTAAGGGAGCTCATGGTATTGTACAACAGGAATAGGAACAAAGGCCTTGTTCTTCACTTCACTGAGGGGGAGCCATCACAGAGAAAGCACATTTTTATAGATGATGCTGACATCAGAATTCTGCAGCCTGACATAAGTGATGGATTAGCTGTGTTATCCAGGTAAAGAGAAAATTCTCCCACTGCTCTGATACCTCCCCCCCCCAACATAAAAAAAAAGCAGAAGGAGCCCTGAGAGTGTTGGGTGGGGTGGGGGGGGGGCGGTACTGCAGCCTGCTCACGTCAGGGGGAGAATGAAGCTGAGAGACCCAGCAGGAACACGCTGTTCCATCCCCTGTCTCGGGCTGAAGGAATTGATCCGGAGGATTCCGGGCGGTGGGAAGCGGGGGATGAAGTGCCGGCGTTATGGACGGCGGAGTTCTGGCTGCGCGGCCGCGGAGGCCTCTGTTACCGCGCCGCCGCGGTGATGAATTTTCCGTCTGGGTGACGCGATTATCTGGGAGATGAGATCCGCGGGAGTGCTGACCCTGAAACGCAAGCCTCACCTGCCTGGGTATTTATCTCTCTCCCCTGCCTCATCCGTCTGAGGGGCGAGGATGGAGCCGTCAGCGCCCGTACGGGGCCGGGGTACCCCCCTCCGCCCGTCCTGCCCGTGCCCTGCCACACCCGGCCCCCCCGGGGGTTCAGTGCTGCGGGATCTGAGCGCAGTACCGCGGAGAACCCGCTGGAAGGACACAGACTGCGTGTATTCACCCCCGTGTCTCTGCTGGTCAAGAGTTGAACAATCATCGTAGTCCAGTTGAGCGGATTAGACCTCGGTGGCACTGAAAGTCTCTCTTTCATCTTTTTGTTTTGGTGTCCCACACCTACAGAAGCACCGGCGGTTGTTAATGCTTTTTTCAGACAGTACTGCCATTTCCCCACTTTCCCGTTTCCCAGGTCAACCTGGAGAAAGCAGGAGTGTTGACCGTGTTCGGTCGGCTGGTGACACACTGCAGCCTGGCCACGCTCAGGGTCACAGAGGAGACACGTGAGCTTTTGTGGAATCTAATCCGCCGGGTCCAGACCGATACAGATAAAGGGCCTCAGCTGAGCGCCGTATCAGCAGAACAGTGAACACAGTTAAAATGGATTACTGCAGATTGGAGATAGCCCAGGACAGATTACTCTGTCAATCCAAGGCCCCGCTCTCTCTCTCCCTCTCTCTCCCTCCCGCTCTGTCTCTGGGCCGTCCCCAGCTGTGTCCGCTGCTTCAGCGTTGTGCCTGAGCCTTGGAGAGAGCCCGGCGGATCAGCCTGGCCCGGCCCGGCCTGGTCTGCGCAGGCCGGTTTCACCCAGGCCTGATACCCATAAGCCTCTCTGCTGGTTCTCATCTGGAGAGCTCAGTTTTTGGCGTGTTCCGTCCTCCTCGCCTTTGTGGAGCTGCAACACAGCCCCCACTCTGCAGGCACCCAGCCTGCTTCACGGCTCATTGAGTTTCACACACTGTGGAACAGCACTGTGCTTTCCTCTCGTATCCTAAATATAATACATCCGTATCGACATAAATACCACGGTTTATTTCCAAACCTAGCTAATGACATCTCTTGTAACGTTTTTAGGATCACGTGCACTTCCAACGCAGGAGATGAAACATCTGCAATATCAAATTCGAAGGGCAAAAGAAATATTGCATGTTCGGCATATTAATATCACAAGCTTTTATGGCTTCTTGTTTAAAGTCTTTAATTAAAAGATTTAGAACAAACAGAAACATCTCTGATAGCCTGGAGATATTTTCAAATGTCTGGAGGAGATAAAGGGCACATCTTCACTGCTCGGTATACACAGACTATAAATGGATGAGCTGTGTTACTGCTGGAGCTCAGCCACAAATGAGCTATTATTTTGCGCTTTGAGTTTTTATTTTCTAACAGAAACTCCTGCGACACAGACCTTATAGGCAGCTCTCGCCACTCTCTGGTTAAGGCTGCATCTGATACTGTTGAAACTATTATGTACATTACGTGGAATAATATTATTTAGTTCCTTCAGATGTTTGGTAACTATCTGTAGCACCTTGGCCTATGGTTTATCCCTATCTCCAGGCAGTGTTCTTCGAAAAGCTCAGCGTTTAGATTCCTTGCACTTATCTTCCAAATGTATTCAGGTTCGTCCCTCTACAAATTGCTCCAAACATTCTCACACGCATGCACGCGCTCACATACACGGACACACACACACAAACTCACTCAGGGAATGGGTAGCTGGCAGCTTCTCCAAAGGAAGGAATGGCAATTTGAATTTCAGTTTGGTCAGCCTTCAAACGCTTTTCTCTCCGGGTGCCTACACGCTCGGATCAGAAAGCTCTGCTGGCGAGGGCCTGCTGGGGCTCTGAAGTTCCTGTGCCAGAATGGCGGTGAGCGGGGAGAGGGGGATTCCTGTACAGGCAGGCCCTGCTACCACAAGCCTGGAGGACAGGACACCCCTCAGCCCCCGTTCTCTCTCATGTCTCTCCCGTCCCTTTCCCCCCTCTCTCATCTGGGCGTGCCCCAGTTTCCCTTTGTAACCGTCTTATGTTATTTTGGTTAAACCGCAAGTGACTGGACCCTGGGAAGGTCGCAAGAAAGAGACTCCTTTAGGGGTGCTTGTTCAACCCGAGAGCTCTCCGTCATGCTGATGCGTACATAGCTGACCAAGTATATTAAGGAAAATAAGGAGGAGCTGTGTCCCAGGGTACTGAAATAATAGGTTTGGTAACATCCTCACCCACCGGGTGAATAATTCAGGGTTCAGAGAACAACATGGGATTAAGTGTGAGGCTAGCAGAGGTGAGCTCCTCCATGAGGAAACTGTGTAGCTGGTGGGGGAGAACTCAGGAGTCAGAACTCTGGAGAAATTAGAGTTCATCATGTCGAGACGCGCGTCACCCAAGCCAGGCTCCCCAGGGCGCTACACTCACCACGGCTCGGCTGACTGCTCACCTCAAGCTTTACTGCCTGTTCTGGGTCACGGCCCCCATGTCTCCGGGAACAGGAACCGTCAGGTTCCGCCCACCAAGTAAATTTTAGCGAGCACCTCAAAGAGTAGGTCTGTGGCACATGTAACGTGGTTCAGGCCCCACGAGGAGTTTTGAACCGGCTACAACCTTTTCCCGGCTCCGGAGTTTGGTTTTAGCAGCACTCAACAAACATGGCCCCAGACTTAGCCGCTCTTTAATGCAAAAGCCAGCTGGTTGAGTGACGGGCCCTGGAGAGCGGGGCTTCAGCAGTCATGCAGATTCCATTATCTCCGGCTCCTGTGCAGGGACTGCAGGCAGTGGAGCAGGGGGGAGCCGGGACTCTTTCCTGGCTGCATGTTTAACATGCCTCGCGAACTAATAATATAAGAGCTTAGAGAAGGGCCTTTACCATTGAATTGCTGCATGTTTCTGAAGAGGTTGGGGTTAGGGGAGGCCAGGGTGGCCCTCTTGGGACCTGGTCACAAGGGGTGGGGCGTTATCTTTGGGCCTCTAGGCAGGAGTGGGGAACTTGAGAAAAATGGGAGGAGGGCAGTGTGTTCTTAAGTGCTCTCTTGGGACAAGGGCTGTGTGTTTGGAGAACCTTCCGGCAGGTTAGGTTTCAGATACAGATCAGAGGCAAATGAACTCTTGCACTTTACGGGGAACACCATTGTCCTTTAGGGATCCCATGTGTTACCTATAGCGGGCATGAGAATTGGTACGAGGGGAGCAGGGCATGATAAAGGCTCCCCACAGAGGCGCACGCGGTCATGTTCAATTCACGTTCGCCATTTATGCGCATAAGCTGCTGGCATCCGGGTGACATGGTTTATGTATGAACATATTCAGCTACTTCTATTCTCTGTTCCATGCCAAAATGTCACTAAGATCAAGTGAATGTCCCTTCCCCCACTCATCTCCAGCCATCAAAACCATATGTTTTTCACATAGGCGTGCATATGCTTGCTTATGCTGTTGGACAAGCATGTGAGCGGCAGTGCTGATGGAGACCCCCCCCCCCCCAGCCTCACCAGCTTCCCCATTGCCGCACATTTCATCAAGCCTTCAAAGTTTAGCCCGGGGCATTGTTTTGACTTCCTTTCACCTTTGCTCCTTGGGGTCTCTCGCCGCCCCTCCCCTCCCCCCACAGAGGCTCAGATCAAGACAACGGCGTGACCTTGAGCCGACCTCCTGGAGTTGCATTCAGGGCACGGGCCCTGCTTTGTGCCCCCAGTCGCAGGAGCTGACAGGGAGGGGGGGGGGAGACGATAAAGCCGTCACTCTTCCGCTACGTGCCTAGCCTGCAGACCGAGGGGCTCGACGTCACGCTCACGCGAGCACACGCGCGCACGCTGCCTTCCGGCTGCCCGTCCCAGGGATGTGTGCCGCAAACAACAGAAATCGGGTTGACTGGTGCTGGAAGAGATTACGGCAAACTGAGTTATGGCAAAGTTATTAGGCTGGCAATAAGTGACGCACGCGCTAACACGGAGAAACTGAATGAGAGTGGAGGGAGGAGACCCTCACAAACTGGGTCCGTGCCAGTCACGGCTCTCCCGTTATATCAGCTTGGTTCTGGGGCGGGGGGTCCATATTCTTGGCTTGTGAGAGTCTGGGAACTCTTTTTGGCTGTGGAGCACATGGACTTCTCCTTGACTTTGTCTTCCAAGAACAACTGGGTCACTGTTTAATGGGCTTCACAGGCAGAGGAAGCTCCACAGGCACAGGGAATAATTCTCTGAGGTGAATCCTGGTGTGGGAGGATATGTAGGATCACAGGTACCCATGAATCAAGCCTGTTCCGTAGGGAATTGAGGATGTCTGTATTCTGACCAGTGTGTTTCTTTCTCTCCCTCTTCTTTCTCTCCCTTCCTCTTTTCTCCCTTCTTCTCCCCTCAGATTCGGGTGGACGGGCCTCCACACGGCGGGGTGCAGTACGAGACCGTGTCAGTCATGAAGGACAACAGCCTCATCCTGCGGGACATGGCCTTCTCGCTGGACGGGAACTTCCTCTACGTCATGTCCGAGAGACAGGTGAGTGCAGCCACACGGCGGGAACGGGAGAGGCCAGAGGGACGTGTCGCCTGTGTGAAGCCGACGTGTTAAACGGACAGAGTGCAGTGGCAGCCACACACTGAGCTGCTTCCACAGTGCTGTTATCTCTTGCCCTTGAAGAGCTGCAGGATGGCTGCTTTTTGTTTTCAATTTGCATTCAGCAACCAGTTCAGACCCAAGAAACCAGGAGAGACGCGTTAACTGTGTAACCAACAGCTTTAATTTATCGAATGGGTGCGCACTAACACCAAAAACCTTCTTGGCCTGTGGTTCTCTAAGGGTACGAGTTCATTCCATTGTCCTGCAGTGGCACGGCAGTGCACTGAATCCGAGATTTTTGCGAACGACTGGTCTGAATGTCTGTTGTGCTTTACGTCTCAGTGGTGCTGTACCCCCCTTTGGGACCATAAATAATATCTGCAGCAGGGCATGGGACAAGAATGGACGGCACATGGTCTGGGAATGAAAGAGAGGGATGAAGGCGTGGAGGAGGGACGAGGGGGCACCGCTGGTGTCTGCGGAGAAAGAGTGATGGGGAACAGGACAGCTGTAGACGGAGCAGAGACCGAGCGCAAGGTCACTCTGACGCACTTATAATGAGGTGGCGAAGCCAACTGCAGCAGATAGCCATCAGAGATCATCATATTAAAATCAGACGGAGCAGCAGGGGGCCAGGGACAAAGGCGTCCGCGTGACGAGTTGTCCCGCACAGTGATAAATGACCGTTCTTTTTCCCCCCCTTTTTTGTAACTCCATTTGCCCCAACAGAGAAGAAGTGGGGGTCAGAAGGGCGGACAGTTTAGGGATTTGGGGTTTGCATGCGAGGTGGGGTGTTGTTTAGTGCGGTGGGCCAGTGGGGTTTTTTTTGGTATGAGGGGGTAGGCTGTGCCTGCCTCCTGTGTGTCTGCGGAGTGTCCCGTGTCTGTGTAGGGCCTAGAGCTGTGACTCCATTGGGAAAACAGACAAACACTAACTCTGACAGCCTCATTTGGCTGGGCTCACTCTGTCCTTAAACAGAGTATTTGTGGCAGGAGTATTTGTGGCAGGAGTATTTGTGGCAGGTAATTACAGTTTTACTTCACAGCTCCCCTGTTTGAATGGGCGAAACATGAAAACGTAATAATATGCAGTGACCGGAACAAGCCGGTAGCCTGTATACCAGTCTGCTGGCTTGACAGCAGCTTTCCAGGCTGAAGGGTTTACGTTTTAACAGATTTGTAGTGCAACAGAAGCAAGAAGCAGGTGATTTACTGCATCATTGGTGCTTTTGAGCTGTGGGATGGAACATTCTTTGACTGACAGCCTTTCTTGTTATCTCTTGAAAGGCATGCCCCTCAAAGTTGATTGATTTTGGTCAGTAGCTGTTATAGAAAAAAATATGGTATATCCTCAAAGATAGAGGATTAGCTCACCACTTCAGCCTGCTCCATGTTCATTAGCCTGAATGGCTAACACTAGCTGACCAACTGGCATACAGGCCACCAACCTATGTTGATTTAGCATTGCCCTATAATAGCTGGAGAATCTATATCACAGTTTGGCCTTGAAGACCCCAGGATTTCTCACCCCCTCTGTGAATGTATAATGAGAACTAACTTGCCGGAGGTGGGAAGGTCTGCTATCACAGTGGTTGAGCCCCATACACAGCGTGTACACTTCATTTCAAATAAACCCCATTAAACCCCCATTAAACCTCCATTAAAACAAAACAGAACCCCAAGGGAAAAAGAGCACTCCATCATTGTATGGATTTAAAATGTTTAACTGAAAGCAAGCTATGCTGATTCGACATCTGGTTTGAATAAAAATACATAAAGAAATGTATCTTTGCAGCACATTAACACTTAGATAGCAGGTTTGAATTAATTTTGTTTGTTGAATTTTGACCGGTTTCAAGGGGTTTTTGACTGTCTTGGTAAATGGTAAATGGTTGGAATTTGTATAGCGCCTTCTCATTCACCCATTCATACACACACTCACACACCGATGGCTGCCATGCAAGGTGCCGACCAGCTCGTCAGGAGCATTTGGGGGTTAGGTGTCTTGCTCAGGGACACTTCGACACAGCCCGGGCGGGGGAACGAACCAGCAACCCTCTGCTCTTACTGCCTGAGCCATGTCTTCTGATAGGAAGGGATCCTGGACATTTACCCAAGCAGATATACACTCAGTGATCGCATTAGGTAGACCAGTACACCAACTTGTTAATGCAAATATTGAATCAGCCAATCATGTGGCAGAAACTAAATGCATAAAAACATACAGACGTGGTCAAGAGGTTCAGCGAAAAACTAAAAAACATCCAGTAAGCAGCAATTCTGCAGGCAGAAATGTGTTCTTAATGAGAGAGGCCAAAGGAGAAGGGCCAGACTGGTCAAAGCTGACAGGAAGGTGACAGTAACGCAAATAAGCATGCATTACAGGAGTGTTATGCAGAAGAGCATCTCTGAACACACAATGCATCATACCTCTATAGGCTACAGCAGCAGCCTAAAAAATAAGTAATGAATACCTAATAAAGTGCTCACTGAGTGTACGCGTGCTATGCTATATATCATAAATATGCTATGATAATAAGTTGTCTGTTAGCCATCACTGGCCTTTTGTTTTCCTTTTTTGGCGGTGAAGAGAACTTGGCGCAGCCATTGTTTTGTACATTAATATTCATGAGGGCCAAGTCATTTGAGTCATTACCGCACATTTTGAGTAGAGGCTGTCTCTCTCTGTCTGCCTCTCTCTGTCTATCTCTATGTCTGTCTCTCTCTGTCTCTCTCTGTCTGTCTCTCTGTCGCTCTCTCAGCTATCTCTCTTTGTCTCCATCTCTCTATCTCTCTCTCTCTGTCTGTCTCTGTCTGCCTCTCTTTCTGTCTATCTCTATGTCTGTCTCTCTCTGTCTCTGTCTGTCCCTCTGTCACTCTCTCTCAGCTATCTCTCTGTCTCTCTATCTCCCTCTCTCTCTCTCTCTCTCTCTCTCTCTCTTTCTGCAGCACAGTCAGCAGCTCTCCACTCCATAATAGGATTAAAATGCAGTACAGTCAAAGGCACTTGCCAGAGCCTTCACTGTCATTTAACTGCCTCCCCCGTCCCTGTTATCTTGGACTTAATGGGGAGAAAGGGAAAAGGAGTTCAGTGCAGTTTGGATTGCTTCTTCTTCTGTTGTATCTGCTCTCCAATCGAAGCCAAGTGGCCCCTCAGATACCAGATATCATCTGACTGCCGCTATAAATATAGTCTGCGTGCCGCAGACATCTTCAAGAGTTACATTAGAAAATAATAAATATGTAATTTATGGTTTGGGGGATGGGCAAATACCTCCAAAATACCTCACCCGAGCAATACCATACATCAAACCTGGACCTTGAATCCAAATCCAGCCCTGGTTTTCCTTTCTCTCAGGTAAATTAGCTGAACAATTAGTGCTAGTGACTGGCCGGACTGTCTTCACACCTGACTCCCCGGTAAAGGGATGGTGGGAAGCGAGCACTTCTCTGACCTTTGGGCCGTGATTGGATGACCCCTGCGATAGCGTCCTCAGAGGACAGCCGAACGCAACAGGTCTCAGTGATCCAGCAGTGCCTCAGCTCAGAGAGGCGGCAGTGGCGTCCTGTGGAGTGGTGTTGTCTCTCTTCCTGCGTCCTCTTCATCGCACAGCTCGACGGCTCCCAAATCATTTACTCACAGCGCCGATTATGCACTTAAAGAGACGGTTACTCCCGCCAGTCACAGAATCCAGCCCAAATCATTTTAATTGCAAGGTCTTTTTGGGTTCAAACCCATTACTTGGCACAACCACCATTTTGGTTGTTCACCACCCCACTGTGCTCCTATCCCCCTCTTGGCCCAGCTGTGGGATGGCAGTGGGGGAGAGACGGAGATACGGCTGGGCAGTGAGCTCTTGTATTCCCATAGTTACAGGCAGACAGGCGAGGCGGCAGGGGGGGTGTGCAGTGTGCGCCGGAGAGGGAAAAAAAATGTGAATTTTCAGATATGAACAAAGGAGAAATGATGGCAAATTAAGAGCGCGGCGCGGACAGATTTGGCTCCAGTTGCGTTTCCCCCTCAGAATAACAATGAGGCTCGGCTGCGTGTGTGCCGAGCGTGCGGAGGCGCTGGCGCGGTGAGGGAGAGAGCGGGGAGCCCAGGCTGCACAGACCCGCTCCAGGAGCCAGGGCGCTCCGCACAGCCCGAGGGGAAGCATGGCCGACAGCCTTCAGTCCGCGGTGCAGTGACGTGCAGTACCGACGCACAGGTCTGCTGTCTGCCACACAGTAACACACACACACACACACACACACACACACACACACGCACACGCTCTCTATGGCTGCACACAAAGACAGCTGCGCTGGTAATCATGTGACTGCGTTCATTGACACAAACCGCTAACACGTACACACTCACGCGCACGCACATACGCATTCGCAACACCGAAGCACCTTCATTTGCATAGTCTTGGTTTTTATCAGTTGAATTGTGAGACCCGCCCTGTTTGGCGATTCAGGGTCTGTAATACCCCCCGTATCAGTGATCCAGTGAGATCCATTCAGCCTGATGCACTGCACTGGAACTGATGAAAGTGCTGGCTGAATGCGGTCCGCTTTTCACCAGCGAATCCGCAGCTTTGCGGCGGACAAAAGAACCTGGAGTCTGGAGAGCCCTGCGTCATTACTGCCTGAGTGAGAGCTTAGACCTCCATCTCTCTTTCTTATCCAGCTTTATCGCCCCGCCGTTTCCTCTCCTCAGATTTGGAACGCTCGATCTTATTTTCCCCGCCGTCCCTGCGAGAGAGCGCGTGGACTGGCACACATCGCCTCCAAAGCTACCAGATACCGCCTGTTCTTCCTGTCCGGTTTCCCCCTCTGAGCTGCTCTGCCATTGGGCTAGAGCCGGCAAACCCTGCCCTGTTGGCACAGACGGATCACAGGCCTGATGCATGATGAGATCCTGGTATGTTACAGCCTCCACCCCTGGGTGATAATATGGCCAGTTCTCATTCCCTACACATTCAGGATTCGGTTCTGCCCTGCGGCGTGTCTGCACGTCAGATTACCACTTAAACTGGATTTAGTGCCTGGAAGGTCAGTAGAATAATGAGTTATAATAGCCACAGATTATTTTTGTCATGTGTTGTATATGTTAAATCATTAATTATTCAAGTCCAGCACCTTGTGTTCAGCTGCAGTCTTTGTTCTCACTTAGAATGGTAAGACATCCTCAGGTCCTCGTTACTCATTACTTCTGGGTCAGCAGCCCTTGTTGCCGCCGTCAGGATCATTTCAGAGTTTTCTTCTTTAAACCGTGTGCGAGTGAGGAGCAGGGCTGTGTGTTTAGATTTTGCAGCTCTGTCTGCAGTATGTTCATTCAGACGCATCCAGAGCGTACCGTGTCTGGGACTATTTATAAACCTGTAATAGCATGTTTGCGCTAGTCGGTAAGAGTGCTGGAGCCCAGTGAGCAATGAGGAAAGAGTGGTTAAAGACCTGTGGATTCAACAGAGAAACACCAAGATACAGGCTTTTGTGTGTATGTGTATGCATGTGTGCGCTTATGCACCTGCGAATGCGTACGTGTGTGTGTGTGTAGGTGTGTGTGTGGGGAGGAGGGGAGTGGACTTAGATGGAAATGAAACAGGCCCTGCCCAAGAAGGACAGCTTCGCTCTTTATTTGATTTTCCTTTTTTTTTTCCTCTCTATATTTGATTTTCTTCATCGTGATACCATCCATTGTTGGCACATTATCTTTCATCAAAATTCACAGCAACAGGGAGTTCAGGGGAAGTCAAACAGCCTGGCCCGGCTTTCCCCTGCCCACTGCTGGAACATATCAGTGTTTGTGTGCCAGACGAGCACACACCCTGGGCCGGAGCACACAGCAGACCCACACACACGTGCAGCGGTTCCCAGGGCGACTTCAATGCAGCCCGCATGCAAAGCGCCGTCAGCCGGCGGCCAGGAGCTCACCTGGCATGCAAATCCACCCCCAGCTTCTGTCAGACCCTCTCCACGTCCGCTTCATTTCACCTGGGCACTGTTTGCTTTTCACGCCTCTGTGGAAATGGCGCCGGAATCGATCAGGTGGGGCCAGGTTCGCGGGTTTGTTTCTCGTTTCACCAGTTTCCCAGATGAGGAAAACAAAGACAGGCGGCGCCGGTTTTCAGCCTCTCGACAGCGGTGAGCCGCTTTGCTCTTTTTGTAACTCTTTGCCACAGCCACATCGAGTGCCGTGTTGAATTTGAGCAGTCATTTGCATCATCAAGTTGAAAAGGTTTTCAGAATAGTTGAACTGCGGTTTGTCGCCCTGGGTTCAGCCATTGTTCTCAAATAGCGATGAAAACACCTGGTGCTACTTCCCCTTTTTGATGAGTATTCGCCACTTTGAAAGTCACCTTTTCTGAGTTATTATTGTCTGGGTGGGCTTGCTAGTTGTAATATAATGGGCTAGCTATGGAGAAGGGTGTGCTAAATTGACCACTCAAAGCTAATAGCTCATATGTATTATATATATTTCAATAAGGCCATACTCTGCGTAGAGCCCAGCTATTTTAGTCACACCCCTCTATTATATAGTCTATATATATCCCATAGATATGTAATGCTGTGAAAGTCATGCCCTTTTTATATTCCTGAACATGTTCTGCATACCAACTTGAAAACTGTTTTTGGCTATAGGTGCACCACGGCCTAATTTTCGAGTGCATTGTAGCGGTTGACACTGGTAAATCTCAGAAACATAGCACTTAGTGTGGTGTGACAGCAGCTTTTTATTTACACCCTTATGATTGAAATAACTGTGAAATTGCTAATGCTGTGACTAACCCAGGGAAGCTGAGCCGAGCCGAGGAAAAGTCTTGAATTTCACAATGCGACGGGCCCTCGTATGCTGCTGTCACTCGGGCAGATGTCAGTCCTTTTAAGACGAGGCCACTGGACCTGTACTTTAACATGTACTCGTGGAAAGTCTTAAAGGTTGCAGAGACTTCCCCACTCTTCTCAAAGAGTCACATCGTAGCCCAGGGATCATTAGAAAATAAGAGCACCCTGAATTTCTGGCTTGGCAATTTTTCCAAAGTGCTCAGCTGTGAAATTTAAAATCGATGCTTGAATTCCCCTTTTTCCGACCCGTGCACCCATGGTTTTTTTTGTTTGCATTTTTTTGGCTCATTTTTCGGCTCTCTCAAAAACCCTATCACTCCCCCTCCCACTCCATCTTCATTTGGCAAAAAAATGCACCAAGGGTGAGGAAATGAGTTCTGCGGTTATCGAGCCGGGGGAAATGGGATTTGTTCACACCTCGCGCATGTGCAACACACCGCTAACACACAATAAAAACCCGGCCTGGATGCAGCTGGCCCAGCAACCCCCCCACGCTAACGTACAGGCACCTCTAACCACTTCAGTTCCCTTTGATTTCAGGCCTGACACCACCTGGCCAAAGCAATGTGTCCTTTCTTGGAAAGCGTTCTGTTTCCAGGGTTGGCTCTTTAACCCTGGTACAGATTAGATTGGCCTGGAGCCATTTTGCAGTGATCTTCTTCATTCCAGTGGCCGACAGGCACTGAATCCCCGAGGATACCGCGGGAGGATGTGATCAGTGAGAACAAAGCCACATTAACATTTGCGTTTAGGCCAATCTCTCTGTCTATAAGCCGCAGAAAGGCCTTGTTCTATTTAACCCTCCTTCAGAAAATCTGAGGAGGGAGACCCACAGCTGGAATGCTTTTGTCTGCACTGCATACTCTAAGAAACAGGGGGAACAATGCCCTGTGCAGAGCTGAAGTGGAATTGTGGGTAAAGCTCACTCAAAAACAAAAGCTGGGCGGTTAGCAAATAATAGCAGCTGGAGTTAATGTTGGAGGGGAATGAACGGCGTGGAGAATGGTCAATGGCTCGCTCTGGCACTTCGCCTCCGGCTATCCCCGGACCCGTGTATGTGTGAAGAGGATCTTGAATGACGATGGCTTCCGGCCTTTCACACTCATGTCCTTCAGACAAGGCTGTCCACAGCTCCCCGAGACCCCTGCTCGCCCCCTTTAGAGGACAGCTGTTTGAACCGAAGAAAAGAAACAAGAAAAGGGTTTTGACCTTTGACTCCATCTCTGCAGCCCGCTCACCAATCAATGTCGCCCTGACCACCCCAGACAAAGCGTCTGATTAACTGGAGTCGCCATGGTAAAGGTGTTGGGCGAACTGAAAGGCTTGCTCGCAGGCTCCAAATGCAGTTCTCAAGAATGTAGAGATGTGAATAAATTAGGCTCCTTGATACTAGAAGGGAATCTTCCCTATCGCTTCATTCACTACATTTTCAGTCACTTTCACAGGTTTTCAGCAAATTGAATGTTGAGTAGTTAAGCCAAGATGCAGCAGTATATTTGACTTTGATTCCAAGAGATGTTGGCTGTTAGTCACATGTGTGAAAATTGCCCTTGAAATAAAGGCGGCTTTAGTGTTTGGATGATTAGGAACCAAAACCTTCGCCATGGCATGGCGTGTTTGACAATGGCATGCTATATATGCCATGCGACCGTGAAATCCATGCTGCTGTATACATGGAAGAGGGCGCAACGACAATGTGGTTCTCTGGTGCGTATCTTCAGCCTTCACGCCACTAAAGATGCATCTGCCGCTCTCCCTGAAATGGGAATAACTGCCCCCACCCACATCCCTTCTCCTGTAGCCTTTCCCACCTAAAGTGTAGGATTGCGGTTAAGCTGCTTGAATGCAGTGGACGTGTGTATTGGAGATTAATGGATTCTTTGATGTGGATTTCCTTCGGAGAGTCGTGGCGAGGGTTTGGCTCAGCCATGGTTGCGTTCGTTATGGGGGAAATCAATCCCCGTGATGTTTCTTGCTTAGCTGCCCCTGCCTAGCCCAAGCTTCTCTCTGACAGCTTCACTTGATATTGACACCTGGACAAATCAGGATAAATGCCCTTGTCGATACGGGCGTCCACGGTTATTGATGAAGCCATTTAGCTTTTCATTCTGAAGAAACTGCTTTTACCCCCCTCCCCTCCCCACTACACTACCCCCCCTTCTGTCTCTCATCCTCCGGTGGAGCCAAAACACAATCTGGTGCCTCGACGGTTCCCCCTGGACTTTGAGAATAGGGGGTCAAAGGTTAACCAAGTCAGTAAATAAAGCTCTTGTAATGGTAAATAAGGTGAAGCGTTTTAGCGAAGCGAGGGGGAAAATGTCCTTGGCCCACTGCGGCGATGTCTTTGTTATGCCATATTGCCCGCAAAATGTATTTTACATTCTCTGCTACAGATGGGGAAAAGCTGTAAACCACCGTTCCAAGGTGATTTCACACGCGTCAGCAAGAAAGTGTTAATGTTAATGTTAACCAGTTCACGACAAATGCTCATTTGCATTAATCCCAGAGTATGCTTTTTTTAATTGACTTAAGCCAGGATTAGAATTAATCAGGGCTTGTTCACTAAAGCCATTGTCCAATTCTGACCTCATTATTTGATAGCACGGGCCTGTCAGTCCTCATCATAACATTAATTAATATGAGCAGGTCTATAGAAGTCCAAGGCACCCCACCCACCCACCACAACCCCACCAAACCCCACCCCACTCCCTTCGCCCCTCTGCACTACAGGGCAGTCGATAAATAATTTTCCGAGTCACTACAGCTGTGCTTCAGTTGAAGTTTCAAAGTGCGGTGAAAGGTCACTGTCCTTGTTTGTAAACAGTCTGGATGTTTCCTCCTGACCTTTGAACCTTATCTGGTTATAGATTTAATGCTGGTGCGGAGAGACAGGCGGGCATCGCGGACAGTGTTATTAATGAGCACGAGAGAACCAGGCACCGTAGGGCCCTCCACCGTACCTGGCTGAACTCACCGCTGTCTTCTTCTCCCCCGGGGGGTGTTAAGCACACAGCACGGCCGGATTACTACCCTGTAATGAGCCACAGAATACCTGAGCCACCCCCCCTACCCCCAAGAGAGACGTCTTCACCACATCGGAGACGTCTCCACTGTGCTGTGATGTAACTTGCCTTTGTGCAATGTAGTCGGTTCCTGCGGTCATCATTACAGCTTTAAAATGCCTGCCTTCCCAACCCATTAATGCTAGGAGCCATGTTAGCCTGGATTGACCCGACACTAAACCTACAGCATCACAACAGGAAGACGCCGCAGACTAGTGCTTATGTAATCTAATGGGGGTTTTCTGTTCAGCGAGGCTCATGTTACGTATAATCTCCAGTCATTACCTTTTGTGCTGGTTGTGAAATGGCAAAATTTTAACCACCAGGGAAGTTGAGAAAAGCCATCAAAGACAGAAGATGGGTGAAAAAAGGTTGACTGAGACATGAGTCTGTTGAAAGACAGACTTTCAGTCACGATGAGGCGGAAAGTAAGATTTCCAGTTTAGTGTTTTGATAATGAAGCAAAACACAGTGATTTAAAAGCTCTAACCTAACTTTTGTTCTTGAATTACTTTTTTTTTTCCTAGAGAATACAACATTGTCTCTGAATTCAAGAAACGATAAAGGACGACAAGAAAATTGGGGACGCAATTAAAAATGTTCTGGCACATCAGCAGGCTTCATAGCTGTCAGAGTTTGACTGTATAATGTTGCGCCCTTTGTGAGTTTTGTCAGCACCTAAAGAATTCCCTGACATCCATCTCTGTGGCAAAAGAGGCGCCTCACTCCTCTAATTGCAGGCTTTAATTGCAATAATTATTTACAAGCCTAATTAAACAAAAAAGAGTCTCCTGGAGACACGACTGCCAGTTGAAGGAATCAGGTTTCATCCTGTCGAGAGGGAGCGGCACGGAGTGTAGCAGCGCGGCGCTGTCGTTATTGTTCCTCTTCTAATTGGTGGAGAAGGCAGCCGGAGGCAGCCGGAGGTTCACTCTGCGGAAAGAAAACATTTCCCTTTTTTCTCCCGTCTCTCCCAGAGTGCTTCTTTGCAAATGCCACTGACCTTCCTCAGCGAGGAAAACCGAAAAAAAAAAACTGACTGCACTCGAGACAGAAAAAAAATGTTCAGCCTCTTTGTCTCCGGAGAAGGAGGTCCTCAGACAGTCAGGCCTCAGTGAGACGACTGCCTCCCGGCGCGGAGCACCCTTCCCCTGTCAGGCCACGGCAGCCGGAAATCTCTCCTGCTGCTGCCCCCTTCCACTCGCTTATTTACTTTTAAGGATCCTTAAAAACGTCTTTAGAAAGCGCATTGTTATAGACTTTCAAGGACACGGACGTGCAGGGCCCAGACTAAACATTTGTGCTTGCGGCTGGGTTGGTGGGGTCAGAGTGTGGCGTAGCGTCTGCTAGCGGTGAAACGGTGGCACGGTCTTCAGGAGCTAATGCAGTGCGGCGCTCAAAACGTTCCACGCTGTGAGAGTCCCTCCTCCCAGCCTTCTCCGGCCCTCTAAATCTCACCGGCTAACCACCCACGACGGCTTCAGGGATGGAGGGGTAAATCTGTCATCGTCCGTCAGCGTAGAATGGCCGCCGCGTTATTAATGGGATTCCTTACCTGCTCTCTGCCCAACAAGAATCTCTCTCTCCTTTTCTCTCTCTCATACTCTCTCTATTCCCATCTTTCTCTTTCCGTACCCCTCCATTTCACTCCCTTCTCTCACTCTGTTTCTCTCTGTCCCCTCTCTCGCTATCCTTCTCTCTCCCCTCTCTCTCTCTCTCTCTCTCTCTCTCTCACTCTGTCTCTCTCTAGCTGAGTATGTATACCTTTATCTCCTCATCGCTCCTGTGGAACTGCCTGTTCTCTCTGTCACAGGTGGAGTGGGGGACATGACTGCTTTTGAGGAGTGGGATCTCACAGCCCTGGGCCTCTCTGCTGGCGTAGTCTGGTAACGCCGGCACCACTGCCAGCATCGGTCGAGAGTGTCACGTGCAGAAACGTCCCCCCCCCTCCTCGTCCTGTCTCAGATGATGTGCCTCGTAGACCATCACCTTTCTGCAGCGGCCCTTTCCAGACGCCGCGTGTCTGAATCCATGAGCCGCCCCACAGGACCCATAAACCACCCGGGCTGCTGCGGAGCGCCATCTACAGGCCCGGGGCCGTAAATCAAGCCCCCCTGCCGTTAGCAGGTTTGGCAGGGGACCGGAGGTCCGGCTGGCTGCCAGAGCTGCGCACGCTCTTTGTCCACGACACGCTGCTCTGGCAAACGTGCTTCTCACCAGGGGAAGCGAGCGTCTGTATGGAAATACATTAGTGGGGGGTCCTTTTTTTCCAGCCTTATGTGCCGAAACCACTGCATGCTAAACCTGAGGCAGGGGTAGAATGAAGGGGGGATCAATCCCAGAATGCCCCTCTCCCCCTGCCTTCCCCTCCTCCGTTCGGATGGCAGAAAGAAAGGAGCTGTCAGCAGAAGCAGCTCTGATGGATGGCTCGTGTTACGCGTTTCTCGACTTGGACTTCAGTCATTCTGGAGACATCTCCGAGCTCTATCTCAGAGAGGCAACACAGGCAACTTCATCTGAAGATTTCACCTGGCAAAGAAACACATATTCCTTTGACGTCTATTGATTAGCAGATATGACGGATGGGGCTCTTTCAGAGCTGTGTGCCGCTGACCCTGCGGCGGTCAGATGGCTGCAGACCTCAGTGCTCTGGGGGGGGATCACTGGCTGACAGTGGCTTTTCGTAGCGTTGAAATGGGGCGGCCTGCTCCACGCTGGGCGCACAGGGAGCGCCCCCTTCAGGGCACGTGACGGGGGGGGTTGTGGTAATGACGGCGGTAATGACAGTGTTGTTGGAGGGCCGGGCTTCTCACTGTGATGGTTGCAGCTGCTGTGTAATGACACGGTGCTAAGCTGGCAGCATGCGGAGAGAGCCGCCATTGGAGGGGGCGGCGGCTGGGGTCTGTGTGGCTGAGAAGGTGTTGGTCTGGGGGATGGGGATGGGGGTGGGGGGTTTGGTTTAAAAGGGTTTGGTGGGGGGGGTGGGGGGTTTGATTTAAAAGAGTTTGGTGGGGGGGGGGGGGGGGTTTGGTTTAAAAGAGTTTGGTGAGGGGTTGTGGTTTGGTTGGGCAGGGTTTAGGAGGGGTTGAGGGGTTGGCCCTCATATTAATACACACACATTGAAGAGGAATGTTCAATGTCATACCTGACATACAGCACTGGGAGGAAATAAAAAAGCAAATGAGTCATGAGGAGCATGATTTAACAGCCTTGTTTTTTAGGACAGGAAATGTTGGAGCAGCTGTTTGAAATATCGCATTCGTAATATTTTCCCGGAAAGCAGAAATTGGGTGTAGGCAGGATCACAGGATACAGTAACCGGTAGAATCACATCGTGATGAATGGAGGGCCAAGTTTATATTCTTCTCTTTAAACAGGAGATGAGCTGGAGATTGAGCGTGGAATTACATAAGATCCTCCAAATAAAATGACATAAAAACCTGGCATAATATAAAAACGCCGGGAAAGAAGATGAAAGTGTCCGTGTGAAATCCGCGCCTCGGAATCGTGCACAAAAATAGGCTTACTGCTCATTCAGATTCGTGCGGACGTGCGCGTTAGCCCCGCTCTTTGAGCGCGGTAAATAAATAAATAAAGAAATAAAATAAATAAATAAGCAAGAGAGATAATTTTGAAAATTGTGTGGAGAATAGCAGGGGACGGCGTGTCAGCGTGAAGCACAAAGACAATTTCAGCTCATTATGTCGGTGTTCTCGCGCTACCCCCTCCAACAAAGAGACGCGGGGACCGCCAGTCTGCCCAGAATAAATGAGATGTGTGCTGTTTAACAGTGCGCTCCGAGCTCCGGGGCTCCTCTCCACCGGGGAACGAGGCCTGGTCAGGCAGCTCCCTGGCAGGGCACCCTGGAACAGAGTGCAGGACCAACACTTCTGACCATCAGCTGACTTCCTGTGTTAGCTCAGCGTCATGGAAATGTTTGGCCAAAGAAAGAAAGGGCGTTTTGGTCGGCCTGTAGCCTAGCAGCTAAGGTGACATGACTGGGACTTGGAAGGTTGATGGTTCAAGCCCTGGTGTAGGCATGATACAATCCGCACTCCTGTTGAGCCCTTAACCCTGCATTGCTCCAGGGGGATTGTTCCCTGGTTCGTCTAATAAAGCGTAAGTCGCCTTGGATAAAAGCATCAGCTAAATCATATATATTTTTTATTGTTCAGTTATTATTTGGTTTAAGGATCAGTTAACACATTCTCATGTCATTTCACTTGCTATGTCATGGTAATGTCACTGGCTGCATCATTGTTGACATGACACACCACACGCCCATTTGTGGTTATTGTAATAAGAATGCTCTTGGTATGTAGTGCTTATGGAGGAGTGACATAGCTCTTATGTAGGACCCTTCAAAGGAAGTGTTACCGAATGTTCAGCAAAGAACACGAATCACAGATTAGTTAAGGAAATCTGTGGCCTGCTCTGGGGTCTGTGCGGGTCATGGAGGCCAGGGGAGAAATTGCATCTTTGACAGGAAAACGTGAGCGTGAGGTCTTGTAAGGTATTATGCGGCATCCCAGCTGGTGCGCCGTGCTTAATTACGCTGAGCCTTTCCTCACTAGTCTGTCACGGGCCCACACACCCCCAGCCCCAATGACTGTACCATCAGGCATCACGAGGGAATCCTGAGACAAAGAGGTTATCACTCGCATCACTCGAGGTTATGTACGGAATGGCTCACACACACACACACACACACACACGCACACACGCACACACACGCACACACATACACACAACCAATCTGGGCCTCTGAATTCCCAATTTGGGATTTTGAAACCTGCCTTTGTCTGTCTGGCTTCAGTATCAGTCTGATCGATACACCAAGGGGCGGCGTGGGGAGGGGGGCATGGGAGCAGTTGAAAATGGCCGACCCCAGAGGACCCCCTGGCCTGCTGATCAGGGGCCGCTGCTGCATTATTAATTGGATGGCAGCGCTGCGGGCTGCAGGCTGGGTACTTGGCGGTGAAGACGGCTGGCCCTTGTCTTGGGGGCATGCTTGTTGGAGAGTGTGCTCTGGGCTCGGCTCTCAGGCTGGGTGTGGGGGCAGTAAGGCATGGCAGGGGCCCCTGTGTCAGGATAAATCTGCAGCTAACTCACTCTGTCTCCATACATCTGAATGAACAGTGGACTGTAGGTCTGTAAGAGGTTAAGTACTGCTGTGTGGTTTTTTGTCCTTATCTGGTCTCTGCTTTTTGCCATGTTAATTTCATTTTGCTACAGCAATACGGGCCAGTTTTGCCAACACAGATTAAGCTTATTCCTAGACTTAATTATATTTTGAATTGATTCTCCATACAAAACTACATTTAGTCCATTAAAGATTAATCTTAATCTTAATCTTTGTCTGTGAAACCGGCCCTATATTTCTGTTGTCTTAGACCACCCCTATGTATGTCTCACCTACTCTTAACAGTCCTAGGCAGTGTATATCCAGACTCCATGCTTTGCCTTGCAGCTCTGTTATTGAGACAGAGTATGCTCTCTCTGTCGCGTCCTCATTCCCACACTCCCAAACGCTGTTGACTCTTTAGTCCAGGTGAATGCGTTTAGCCGCCAGTGTCAACATGGCGCGGACTCATTCCCTCGGTCAGTGACATGCTGAGCCGCACATGTCCCTGGTGAACGTGTGACCTTGACTGGGTCAGGGTGAGACTGCCTCACCTCTCTCTCAGTGTGTCTCCAAACACGCACGCTGACACACACCACCGCCGCGTTATAGACCGTTCCCACAGTGCTCGGCAGGGCTGTTCCCATTGGTCCGGCAGGCCCGACCTTTTCCCCCGGTGTGTCTCCAAACACGTCTTCACCTCTGACGCCCCCATTAGAGACCCTTCCCAGAGTGCCGTTCACTGTGAGGAGTGACCGTCCCCAGGATGAGAGCTTCCCTCCCACTTTGTTGGCCACTTTGTAAAGGTCACCCTCAGCCTCTTCATACATTTCCTCCAGAGCTAGGCTGAACCACAGCACGGTAGGAGAGACTCGTGCACAATTACAGCCTCCTCACCTTCTATCAGAAGTACACAACAAGGGCTGCTGGTCCGCAGAGCTGAACAAGCACGGAAGTGACCTGCTGCTCGTTCACCGCGGTTACTAATTCTTACACAAGGCTGTGTGTTGCTTAATTCTAGCAGCACGTATGGATTTGTTGTTTTGGTACAGCTGCAGTTTACTTCCAATTTGGCCCCTATTTGAGAAAAAATGTTTCAGGACAACAGGTAGAATGTTAGTTAAAGAGGTGGGCCTTTTAACAGTTGGGTTGTTGTGAGTTAACAGTTCAAATTCCACCTAAGCTGCTGCTTTTAAAAATTCTGAGAAAGTTTACAGAACTAAATTGATGCAATAAAGAGCCCCCCAGCTGTATGAATGGATGGAGAAGAACAGATTTAAATCGCATAAATGGCAGGGACAATGGCATCTGCCAAGCTGATAAACAATTGTAATAATGCTATAAATATTGTGCAGTGTGCTTTTACTCAAAACTTGTTATTGCCTTCAGCATACGGGATAAGACAGGCCTGTGCATTTCTGGACTTTCCCATTTGCATTCATGACTGGAAATGTTCTTGTTCATGGTAATTGAAAAAGCCTCGCTCCATTTTTCTGATTGCAAGAGATGGCATCAGCTCTGCAGCCTGACTGGCCCTCTGCGGGAGAATGAGAGAAGACCTCCCTCAGCGTTGCAGGAACGTTTTGTTAATGCTAAGAAATACAGTTTGTTATTGACAAGCTGCATGGAACCTGCCCCACCAGGTACATGTGTTTGTCTGGTGAGGGGCCTTTTTTTACAGGAAGTATTAAATGATAATAATTCCTTGCATTTATATAGTGCTTTTCTCACCAGGCAGCGACTCAAAGCACTTTACAGTAATGAGGGGGAAACCCGCATCAACCACCACTAATGTGTAGGGTGCTTGCAACTGCAGCCTGGGTGATGCAACGGCAGCCATTTTGCACCAGAATGCTCAACACACATCAGCTGGAGAGGGAGAGAATATTTATTTTGCCAATTAAATCAGGGGATGATTAGGTGGCAGGTTGAGTAAGCCAGGTTTGGAATTTAGCCAGGCCACTGGGGAACCCCCTACTCTTCATGAAGAGCGTCATGGGATCTTTAATGACCACAGCGAGTCAGGACCCCGGTTTAAAGTCTCATCCAAAACACGGCAAGTGGAAGTGGAATTGTTATCTTGTTTTGGAGCTATTGCGGCACATTTTCACACATGAAGGGCTTGTTAGGGAGCACAGGTGTGTGCAGGTCTCTGGGTCGTCCCAGGACTGCTGTTGGAGGGGGGAGGGAGGCAGGCCTGATCAGACGGCGCTAAGGCTGGGGACCTTACCGACAGGGTGCTGAGGTTTGATCCCGGTTCCCCCAGGAGCTCCTGGCGGGAACGCCAGATGTTAGGAGGATCCTCTCTCCTCCGACTTAACGACCCCCCTACTTCCCATCAGCCCCAGTAGTCTCTGTAGCTTCTGCACACCACTGACGTCTCAGGTTCACATTATTAATTTACAAACTGCCGTACAGAGCGACTTATGCTGCTGGCAGTTTTACAGAGTATCAAACCCATAGTGAGTGATTAGCCCACTGCCCCATTCCGGGAGGGCCAGTGATTGTGCTGATTTTAGTTTAAGCCAGTTTACCGTGCTTCATTCTCTAAACTGCTGTTATTGCTCTTTCAGTCCTGCATTAATCCTATATCAGGCCTCATCCTGTAAATGCTAAACCTTCTGTAACCTTCACTGAACTTATATGTTATTATAAGGCTAATAAGAAATTGTGCACAGAAGTCGACGTGTGTGTGTATGTGTGTGTGGGTGCTGTCTGTGGGTATGTGTGTATATGTGCCTGTCTGCGTGTGTGTGCCCATGTGTGTGAGCTGTCTGTGTATGTGTTTGTATGTGCTGTCTCTGTGTGTATGTGTGCTGCGTGTGTGTGTGTGCTGTGTGTTATGTCTGTGCGTATATGTGTGTGTGTGTGTGTGTGTTTGTATCTATGTAGTATGTCTGTGTGTATGTGTATATGTGTGTGTGTGTGTGTGTGTGTGTGTGTCTGTGTGCTATGTCTATGTGTATGTGTGCGTGTGCGTGTCTGTGTGCTATGTGTGTATATATGTGTGTGCATGTGTGCTGTCTGTGGGTATGTGTGTATGTGTGTGTGCATGTGTGCTGTCTGTGTGCTATGTGTGTATATATGTGTGTGCTGTCTGTGGGTATGTGTATATGTGTGTGTGCATG